>NW_022280302.1:66521-80027 GCF_004355925.1 Anarrhichthys ocellatus
GTGTGTGTGTGTGTGTGTGTGTGTGTGTGTGTGTGTGTTCCTGACTCTGGCTTCCTTCAGGGACACAGTTCTCACCAGTTAATTGGGGTCTTGAGAGAGAGAGAGACTCCTCCACACAGAAACATGTAAATATTTAGCACCAATCAGCAGCTGCTATCAGTCAGACAGAGGTCAGAGTTACACACATACACACACAAGACTTTTTACTTTTAGTTCGTTCACATGTCTACTTTGTAAATGTTCTAATACCGTTGTATAATTAGAAAAGTATCATATTACTTTTATATGTTCAAGTTAAAGGAATAAAAACTATTTATTAAGGTCAATGAGCATTATATCATTACATTCAGGAAATAAATGTATTTTTCAGGTAAATGTTTGGTTTGAATAGTTGAACATCAGTTCTAATTGAAATGTATTTCTCCAGACCTGAACCTGAATGAACCTGAATAAACCCCAGAGTTCACAAAGAGGCTCAGTGATCTGGTTCAGCTGCTGGAATTCACCTCAAGCTCTTTATGTCTGAAAAGCTGCCCGTTTCTATTAATCTGGATTATGACTTTAAATCTTTATATTTATATATTGTTATCTAACGATCCGTGAGCCGAGCTCTGATTGGTGAGCAGGTGGAGCTTTACCTCTGTTCAGCATCAGTTACCAATTGTAATCTACCAGGTAAGAAGTGAATGGTTCAGAGACCTGGAGGGATGAGGACAGACTTCTGTCTCCTCATCACCTGCAGCCTCACCTCTACAGGTGCGGTTGTCAGAGTGCAGCAGGTAACCGTGTCGACAGGAGCAGTAGTACCCCCCGATGTAGTTGTGACAGAGGTGATCACAGAGGAGGACTTCGTCAGTCTGCTCGCTGCACTCGTCCACGTCTGAGGAGACGGAGACAAAAATGTTTAATGTTGACGTCTCGTCTCATTGGCTCATCTTATCTGTAGATAATGTGTCATAAACACTGTGGGACCAGAGACGAGACACAGCTGCTCACCCTCCGTTGTAACCCCAGTTCTATGCTAGTCACCCTCCGTTTTAACCCCGGTTCTATGCTGCTCAGTCTCCTTTGTAACCCCGGTTCTATGCTGCTCAGTCTCCTTTGAAACCCCGGTTCTATGCTGCGCACACTCCGTTGTAACCCCTGTTCTATGCTGCTCACACTCCGCTGTAACCCCTGTTCTATGCTGCTCACACTCCGTTGTAACCCCGGTTCTATGCTGCTCAGTCTCCTTTGTAACCCCGGTTCTATGCTGCTCACACTCCGTTGTAACCCCTGTTCTATGCTGCTGCTCACACTCCGCTATAACCCCTGTTCTATGCTGCTGCTCACACTCCGCTGTAACCCCTGTTCTATGCTGCTCACACTCCGTTGTAACCCCGGTTCTATGCTGCTCAGACTCCTTTGTAACCCCGGTTCTATGCTGCTCACCCACAGCGCTGTAGTGAGCCACAAAGCCGGAGTAGCGCTCCTCGTTGGAGAAGTCGGAGGAGAAGAGGAGGCTCAGGGAGTTTCTGGGGGAAGTGATGATCCGCTGAGCCGGAACCGCCTCCGTGTCCGTCTGCTCCCGCCCACAGAACAACGCAAGCTCCTCCCCCTCCGCCTCCACCTGGACACAACAGTTGAAATGCATCAGGTGAGATGTGGAGCAGAGCTAGATTAGCAAGAAGAGCTGGGTTAGCTAACAGAGCTAGGTTAGCTAGCAGAGCTGGGTTAGCTAACAGAGCTCTGCTCCACCCACTGAAGTAACATATATGAAACTACAACAAACTGAGACTTTCTTGTTAAAATCATTTATGGATTATATATAATAATTTATTGAAATGTCTCTCTGGGAGAAACGTCTCTTCTGATATTCGTTGCTGGAGAGACTTCACCTCTAATTATCTTTAAAAAACGAATTCTTTATAATAATTATCATCACAATTTACAATACTACCAATAACAATACAAATAATATTATTGTTATAATTATTGATAACTTATGATCATCAGTAACTGAAGAGGTTCACATGTTTATCTGATGTTTACATTGAAAGTCAATGAACAGCAGGTCAAACACACAGCAGTGCATCGTGGGAAGGCTGCTCTGTGTGTTGCAGCTGCTTGTTGTCGAGGAAAAAGTTGCCATGGTGCAGAGTGACATCATGTCAATATGAAAATGTGTGTGTGTGTTTGTGTTTGTGTAGATGTGTGTGTGTGTAGGCTTGTGTAGGTGTGTCTGTTTGTAGGTGGCAGCACATGTTTGTATGATATAGAGTATTCTGTAATGTATGATACAGAGTATTCTGTAATGTATGATACAGAGTATTATATGATACAGAGTATTATCTAATATATGATACAGAGTATTATCTAATATATGATATATATAGTATTATAGTGTTATATATTCTCACACTCATTTGGTTTGTGTATTGAAGGAGTGCAGTATCGATCCTACCCATGATGCTGTGCGGTCTCACCTTGATGTAGTCGTACTCACACAGGTAGGACGGCTCCAGGTCAAAGTGGCTGAAGGACAGTTTGATCTGGAACCCGCCAGGAACGCTGAGGTTCCACTGGAGAACCGTCTCTCTGGGGTACGAGTCAGGGAAGTGAGGAGACTTCAGGGAACCGAACATCTGAGCATCGAGGACCAGAGGGAGGAGGAGCACCACCAACACCCTGATCAATAAGCTATTATTAATATTATTAATTGTAATTATTATTAATTATTTTTATTATGATTATTATTAATAAGTATTAACAATAATAGTTATAATAAAAATGATTATTGTTCATAATAACAATAATTATTATTAATTATTATTAATAATAATAACAATAAGTATTGTTATTATTATTATTAATAATAATAATTATTAGTATTAATATTAATGAATTATAATGAGTTACAATACGTTATTAGTTATGAGTTATAATATGGTACAATACGTTATAATACGTTGGGAGTTATAATACGTTATAATTAGTGCTGGGCAAGTTAACGCGTTCATTTCGCGTTAACGCATTCATTAATTAACGCTGACAATTATTTTATTGCGCATTAATGCATTTTGTTAATTTATTATAATTTTTTTATTTTATTTATTTTATTTTTTATTGAAAGACAACAGACAATTCATATACATAACAAGAGGATGACAAGAACAGTGGGATAAAAGCCAGCAAACGTCCTATAGTCAGTTGTGTATGTATGTGTGTGTGTGTGAACGTGTGTGTGTGTATGTATGTCCTTGAGCCTTTTGAGATGGGAAAAAGAATAATAATAATAATAATTAAAAAACAAAAAAAACAGGTAAGTATTTTTAATTTATTATTATTGTAACAGACTGTCTCATGTTTATCGTTTTGTATTGGAGATATGATGTCCCTTCAGGGTTGCCGTAGAGAAAAGGCGACTTCCGCTTCTGGTCGAGGAGGGGGGGGGCAGAAATAAAGAAAGAAGCTGCACCAGCTGTTGCTCTCCCTGGAGACTACTGGACATCGCTGCGGTAAAGTCAGCAGACACTCAGATCTCCGTGGTCAACTCAGCAGACACTTACATGTTAGTGCACCTATATGCTGACATTCACGGTAAACGCATTTAAATGGCACAGATCGGGAGCGAGCGAAGGACTTTGAAAGTTAGCGGAAAGATTAACGTGAGACGATATCCGGTTTCTTCAGACGAACATCCGGTTTTCAGAATAAGATGCCAACAAAGTATGAATTATATTCACATTAAGTATAAAACATGCTACCTGCATCTCGTGAACCAAATGTTATTGCCCTTTTGTTCATATAGCAGTACTTTTAAAATAAAAGTGCGCAATACACTACTTTTGAATTCATTATTGAACTTTGCCATAACAATGCGATTAATCGTGATTAAATATTTTAATCATTGCCCAGCACTAGTTATAATACGTTATAATGAGTTATGAGTTATAATACGTTATAATACGTTATAATGAATTATGAGTTACAATATGTTATGAGTTATTAGTTATAATGAGTTATAATACGTTATGAGTTATAATATGGTACAATACGTTATAATACGTTATAATTAGTTATAATGAGTTATGATACGTTATATTAACTTTAATTTACAGAGAAACAGCTCAACTAAACCTGAATGATAGAAACACATTATAGATCTGATATTGGTGGACTGATTAGTCATAAATCAATAGACTGACCTCATGCTTCAGCTGGACTCTTGTGTCTCTGTCTGAACTGGTCTGGACTCTTCTGGTCTGGACTCTCCTGTCTCTGTCTGAACTGGTCTGGACTCTTCTGGTCTGGACACACGGAGCCTCGCTCACTCCACTCCTACGTGTGACGTGTCAGAGGAGCCTTACGTCATCACGTCTGGTCTACGAGGGGGAGGGGCGGCAGTGGAGTAGTACTTAGTAGTAAAAATACTTGAAGTAAAGTTTGCACTCAGTGTCAGAAATAACAAAACAATAAAGTTCTGTTGAATCCCAACGTTTTATTTTGAAAGAGCTGTCACCGGAAATCTGTGTAACCAGGTCAGTGTGTTATTACACACACACGCATACACATGCACGCACATTCACACACACACACACACACACACACACACACACACACATATATATACACACACACATATATTCACACACACACTCACACACTCACACACACACACACACACACTCACACACACATCCCCCCCTCTGTGAAATCCATCTGCTACTGGTTGCCATGGTGACCTGTGTTAGGTCCACATCTTTTGGACACAGAGAAATCGCCCCCCCTCCTGCAGCCACGTGCTCTCAATCGCCTCCAAAACACAACAGCAGGTTTAAGTCAAAAGCAAATGGATTTATTATCCAAGAAGCATAAAACAGATACAAACAGTTACAAACCGAATCACACTATTAATAACAAAACAAACTTATATATAAAATGAAAGTGAGGCCCCGTCCGGGCCACACGACAGACAGTTGAGTCTCCCCCATGCTGCGGAGGAGGTCTGAATCTCTCCTGCAATTCGAAGACCCTTTGTCCCTCCAAAGTTACATTTCTCAGCTCATCGATCAGCTCATTGATTGGCTGAAGTCCAACAAGCCCCTCCTTGGCCCTTGACCCATTGTCCTAAACTTCACACCTCACCCAGCCACTTTCCAACCCCCCCGCTTCCAACACATTCCTCAACCCCCCCCCTCACAGACACTTAATGCATGGAATGACCAGACTCCTACAAGTAAATATACTGTATCACATAATATCCATAATTAGGAGCGCTTTAAAACTTAAATTCCTCACACCTGAACACTGAGCTCTTGGAGTCTGTAGTTCAGACTGAATGTTGTTATGATGGCTCTCCTCCACTTCCTCCTCCTCCTCCGCTTCCTCCTCCTCCTCTTCCTCCTCCTCCGCTTCCTCTTCCTCCTCCTCGACTACTCCTCGTCCTCGACTCCTCCCCCCCGACTCCTCCCCCCGTCATGCCGAGCCGACAGAAGCAGCTTGTGTTCTCGGTCTCCGGTGTCCTCGGTTTTTCGTGCATCCTCACGGCCGCGGTGGCCACCGGGCTCCCTCTGTGGATCACCGGGGCCGTGCTGTGCCGGACTGGGGCCGAGCTGGTGAACGCTACGGGACCCGAACTGGACAAGTTCTTAGGAGAGCTGAACTACGGTCTGTTCACCGGAGAGAGGGTGAAGCAGTGCGGGTTAGGAGGGAGGACGTCCCGCTTCTCCTGTGAGTATATTAATATATACACATATATATACCAAGGGACCAAGGGACAATATGCACGTTTGAGATGAGCTAGTCCTGCGCAGAATCGATCACTGGCGATCACAATGCATGCTGGGTAGATTTGTGTCCGACTTGCTCTAACATCATGAACACGAGGTCATCGATGACATCACAAGTTGGAGTCAGTGGTTGTAAATGATCAACAGCTGATCTCTGCTGCTCATTAATAATTCACACGTTTACTCTGAATTATTCAGAGTTTGAGGTACTTTTCTATGACTTCATACTTCCTGTTCTGCTTCTCTGGACCAGTTTTCTGAGACCGCAGACTACAAACTACAGACTGCAAACCACAGACTACAAACCACAGACCACAAACAACAAACCACATACCACAAACTACAAACCAGACTACAAACTACAGACCACAAACCACAGATTACAGAGAGCACATACAAACCACATACTACAGACCAGAGATCAGAGACTACAGACTACAGACCACAAACTACAGATTACAGACTACACTACATTACATTACAGTCATTTAGTAGAAGCATTTATCCAAAGCGATTTACAATAAGTGTATTCAACATAGGTATTCAAGAGAACTAATAGTCACCAGAAGTCATAAGTGCATCTCCTTTAAACAAGCATCTAAGAGCATAAACCACAGCCAAAGAACAATACAGAAACAAACGAATGCAATAAGTGCCACAAACTAATACGAGTACAATAAGTGCTGAGTGGAAGGCTCAGGGTAGTACTTCTTGAAGAGGTGAGTTTTCAGCCTGCGGCGAAAGATGGGCAGCGACTCTACTGTCCTGATGTCAGTGGGGAGTACATTCCACAGGACAGGTCGATCGGCCGTAGGGACCTCTGAGCGACGGGGCAACCAATCACCCGAGGCAGCAGAACGAAGTGGTCGGGCGGGGGTGTAGGGCTTGACCATGGCCTGGAGATAGGAAGGAGCTGTTCCTTTCACTGCCCTGTAGGCTAGCACCAGAGTCTTAAACTGGATGCGAGCTCTTACAGGTAGCCAGTGTAGAGAATGGAGAAGGGAAGTTGTGTGGGAGAACTTGGGGCGATTGAACACCAGACGAGCTGCAGCTTTCTGGACAAGCTCTAGAGGTCTGATGGCCGACGCCGGGGCTCCGGACCAGAGATCAGACACCATAGACTACAAACTACAAACCACAGACTACAGACCAGAGACTACAAACCACAGAGCACAGAGCAGAGACCACAGAGCAGAGCCCAGAGTGTTTAATGGTCCCAGTTAATGAGAGCAGCCAGCCTTCACTAACCAGGTTTCTGCCTGACTGGATCCGAACTGACAAACAATGCTGCTCTGTTCTTGTTGTATGAACACATGATGCATCAGAACTAGTGATGGGATGAACCCAAACAGAGAGACACGGGTGCAGAAGGATGTCTGACGGGGAATTAATAATGGTTTAAATACACAGGTGATGAGACAGGAAACCAACTAAACAAAACCACAAGACCATGACAGTGTATGTGTGTGGGAGGGGGAGAGGGGGAGGAGGGGGAGGGGTAAATGTAGTGCAGAAAATGGACCATATTTCCCTCTGTGATGTAATGCATTAGAAGTAGTAAATACAAATAAACACATTGATATATTATATTCGTGCATGCTCAGTTTAGATATGGTATGTATATATACGTATATATCGTATACATATATGTATGTATATATATATACTGGTATATTCCTGGCCAGCCCTACAGACCCCTCAGGCTTTTACACTGTTAGCAGGTGGAGGACCAGCATGCACCTGGGCAGAGAGACGGCAGCATGTCTTTCTACGTTAATAAAGCAGCAGAAGAAGAAAAGTCCACATTATTTATTCAGAGATTCATATCAATCAGCTGTTTTCTCTCCCAGTCTTCCCAGACCTGCTGAGCGTCATCCCAGTAGTCCTCCACGTGTCCGTCATCTTCTTCTGTGGTGTCGTCATCCTCTTCTCCTCCGTGGTCACTGGCTTCTTCTTCTTCAACGCCTTCGGCCGACCGTATGAGACACTGCAAGGCCCCATGGGACTTTACCTGTGGACCTTCATCAGCTGTGAGAAACATCATCATCATTACATCATCGGTCACTGATAGTAATACTACTACTACATTACAGTCATTTAGCAGACGCTTTTATCCAAAGCGACTTACAATTCAGATTCTATCACACTGTAGGCACAGCTACGGGAGCAATTTTTGGGGTTAAGTGTCTTGCTCAAGGACACATCGACATGCGACTAGTGGAGCTAGAATCGGGGTTCGAACCGCCAATCCTGTGATTGAAAGACGGCCCTGTTCTCAACTTAGCTACCGTCGCCCACCAGAGGTAGTACTAGAAGTACTACCTCTCGCTCAACAACAGACTCGTGTTCATGTGTTCAAGCACACATCAAACAATGAGTAAAAACTAAACTGGTGGAACGTCTCTGGTGTAGGAGGCTATGACGCAGTGCTGGGAGGTTCAGGAAGTGGTTTAAATCACGTTCTATTCGAAGACAGTGTGAGCTGTCTGATACGAGCTGCGATTAGAGAAACAGGGTCCGAGGCAAGAGACCTGAATCAGCGGCCCCACCATCTACATTTACAACCATTATTTTATCTGAGGAACAACCTGAGCCTCACTTACTAATGTTTAAACCTCTCTCATATCCTCGAAATAAGGAACCTTTCAACATATCTCCTCAAGACCTCCTCTAATGAGTGGACAATCGTCTCGATTTTAGACCTTGATATCTCTTTTCCTTCATTTGCAGTTTGAACTCTCTTATGCCGTGTTCACACCAAACGCGAATTCATCGCGCCACATATTCGCGTCAATCGCGCCGCAGGTCTTGCCGGGGACCATTTGTGTACATTCGTGCAAATCGTGCCGGAGAGGGGGCCAATGGTTAACCCATTAACCATGGAAAAAATAACCTCTATTTCTGCTTAGTACTTGTTGTGGAAGTCACATATATCACGGGAAACTAAACAACGTCATGTTCATAATATTGTTCAGAGGAGCTTCGTGGATTATATCGAGCTGTATTCACTGTGTCTATCAAGCCACAGGTCGCTGTTTACTACAGCTGTATGAACACAAAATAAACTGATTTGGCTGTGATTTAACGGCAATAAACCGACAAAAAGGGACTCCGAAATAACTACGTAATGATGCCGATTTGTAGGCTACTTGTCTTCTCAATGGAGTGGATGGATCGGTGCTAGGCTAAGCTAACATTGTAGCAGCTCCACCAACACTCAGACTAACGTCATGTAGACGTAAATACGGCAGCGTCTATTCATTGTTTGTACCATATGGTTTACACACACACATTTATACACATAGTTTGGTCCGGTCTCTATTGATATGAGGTATCGTAGAGCTCTGGGTGAACACAGACGGCTACAGTATTTATTTCCTGATTCAACAATGGCAGGAAGTCAGTGATCACAGGGGGAGCAACTCAACGCTGATAGGCTATCGCGCCGGGGCGTAACGCGAATATTTCGCCGAAGTTGAAAAATTTCAACTCACGCGTTTGCGGCGATTTGGCGATGGACACGAATTCGCATCCATCGCGCCGCACCAACGCAAATTCGTGCCGCGCCAGTCTCATCGCGTCTGTGCATAGACTTTGTACGTAATCTACTCGCGCGAATAATTCGCGCCGCATTTGGTGTGAACACAGCATTACAATGACGACTCTGTGAGCAATGTTAGACTTGAATCAGACAGAAGTGAGCAGGAAATTTAGAGCACAAATATGATCCATAATCGCAATAACATTTATTCTAGTACAATAATAAAATGTATTCTAGTACAATAATGACATCTATTCTACTACAATAATAACATTTATTCTAGTACAATGACATTTATTCTATTACAATAATGACATTTATTCTAGTACAATAATGACATTTATTCCAGTACAAAAATAACATTCATACTCCTGTATTATTCTGTACGATCCAATAAAGAAGCTTTAATTAAATTACTTCCTGTTTGTGCTGCAGGGCTGTGCAGCTGTCTGGTGATGATTCTTTTTGCGTCGGAGGTGAAACTTCATCATCTGTCCAATCGGATCTCTAACTTCAACGAGGAGAACTTCGTTTTCCACACATACACTGAACGCTATGACCGGTCCTTCTGGCTCTTCTTCCTCGTCTTCCTCCTCCACGGACTTAACTTCTTGCTGATCCGACTTGCTGGAATCCAGTTCCCCTTCCTGGAGAGCAAAGACCCGGACCTGAGCGGGGGGGCGGCCGACCTCATGTACTGAGATCCGGAGTGAGACGGAAGCCTGTAAAGGACAAAAGACTGATGATTAAAGTGTTACTGTAGAAAATCCATTGAGCTCCATGAATCAATTAAAGTTTATAATTTAGTACGTTTAGATATAAAATGGTCCCAAAAACTAAAGACAAACAAAACCTGAAACCATCAGATCAGTCGATCAATACGTCAGTCAATCATTTACTTTGTAAAAACACTCTGGTTCCAGCTTCACTTTGAACTGATGACTTTGACTCTTCATTGATGAAGGTAGAAGATGTCATTGAGACAGAGTCACATGGTTCAGGAGGGACAGATCTCATCACGTGTCATTAATACTTATTTAATGTGTAATAACTGATGTAATAACTGATGTAGTAACATTTATAATAATACAAGATTCACTCTGCATGCCACCAAACTCCAATAACTGCAATTAATTCACGTTAATGTTAGCATCTGGTTAAGGTTTGTAAGGCAAGTGTTGCTAACGTTAACTAACTGCAATCATACTCAAATTAACGTTAGCAATCATACTCAAATTAACGTTAGCAAACTGCAATCATACTCAAACTAACGTTAGCAAACTACAATCATACTCAAACTAACGTTAGCTATTATCTTACGATAAACATCAACTAAACTGTGAGAGAGATCAGTTAACGAGGACACGAGTACGTGAACCGGTTCAAGTGTGGAACTATCAGCTGCTCTCTGGAGTCAAAGGAAGAGTCGTGACTATTTCAATGGCAGTGAGTTGAACTGAACTGATGTTGTGTACTTTGTCTTTAATATGTTTTGTATGTTGTAGTATTGAAGTCCTCTGTGTACTTTTTCATGTTAGTGTACAAGTTAAATGTACACTTGTGTTTTCAGAAAGTAGCTGAAGATAAAACCTGATGATGAATCTCTACTCTGCTGTGTCTTTTTGAAGACTGAAAACAGTCCACACGGGGCTCTGTAACGGGGTCCAGGTTCAGACCTGAAGTCTCAGCGGCCCTTCACTTCACACTGAGAGGTTTTCCTCTGGCATGGGACGAGTCAGGGACGTCTCCACTCATGACATCATGCTGTTTTTTCAAAATAAATTTCAGTCTTCACAGGAAGTGAGGTTCAGATAAAGAGCTGGTTGACATAAACTTGACTGATCATACTCAAACTAACGTAAGCTAACTACAATCACAATCAGACTTACGTTAGCTAACTATAATTACAATCAGACTAATGTTAGCTAACTGTAATTATGAGACTTAACATTAGCTAACTACATTCATACTCAAACTAATGTTAGCTAACTACAATCATACTCAGACTAACGTTAGCTAACTACAATCATACTCAGACTTACGTGAGCTAACTAATTATAATCAGACTCACGTTAGCTAACTACAATTATAATCAGACTTACGTAAGCTAACTAATTACAATCAGACTAATGCTAGCTAACTGTAATTATGAAACTTAAATATTTAATGTATGAATAAGTCATCTGAAAATGGACTTGAAATCAAATTATTGCTTTCCAAATAAACGCAAATATAAATTGTGTATAGTCCTGAGACCCGGTAAAGCGGGTACAGTGGACTGCGTTGACCAATCATGGTTGAGCTATTTCAAATGTTTCAAGTTGCAACCGTCAAACTGCCCTTTTCGCTGCTGGCTGCAGAAGAAGATGGACGTCTCGGGGGAGGACATTCCAACACTACCGGTGAGTTGTTGGCATTGATTATATTACAAAAACAGTGGCTCAATATTTTAATGGAAGTGTGTGTAACGTAGTGTGTGCAGTCCAGCTGCAGGAACGTAACACCGGCTGATTTGGTGGGTGGGGGGGGGGGGGGAGCTCCGGGCGCTGCGGTACGGAGCGAACGTCTGCACACACTGTGATGACAGAGCTGGTTGGATATCGGCAAAGATTCATTTAAGTGAGTAACGTTAGGGTCAGGGTTAGGGCGTTAGGGGTTAGGGTTAGGTGTTAGAGGATTGTGATCACTATGCTGGAAGCCAGCAAGGTGATCTGTGCACTGTCCATCACCACCTCACATCCTGAAGCACCTACCTCTCATTCAAGCCTTTAGGATGTCTTGTATCCAGTCTGGCAATCCAGATCCTTTCAGCCCTTTTCCTCTGCGAAATGTTCCACCTGGGGTTACACTCAATGACAGTCGTTAAAACAGATTTCCATCCATGTAATAGGAAGTGTTTCACAAAGGGTGTCTCCATATTTTTCCTCTTCAGTATATTATATTTGTGTTGAGTGAATCGAATAGAAATGGTGTTCCCCGTTTCACCCACATACTGTAAACCACACTTTTTACAAGAAATCAGATGTATACAATTTTTCGACTTTAGACTGCCACGAGTCATTGTCTGAAAGACCTCTTTTGTGAACCGATTAGTTAACCAGTTTTGGTGTTTAAAATACTGGCCCTGTACTCTGGGTTTAGGGTCAGAGAGGGGTTTAATCTTCGCTTTTACCAGGAGATCCTGTAAATTCTTGTTTTTCCTAAATGCAGCAATAATGCTATAGTTTTGTAATGTTGATGTTCCTGTAATGTGTTTTTGAAAGTTCCTCTTACTTTCTCTAATTAGTTCAACAGTTGACGGGGAAAATGTCGTCACAAATGGAAGGTTACAAGTTACTACTGGTGGTCTAGTTTGCTGAAATGACCTTCTGCATTTTCTAAGAAAGGTCATAGAGTACCCTCTGGTGGACAAAGCTCGAAACAACACTCTGACTGCCGAATTAAAATCTTCCTCTTCAGTGCAAATTCTGTGAAACCTCAACAATTGTGACTTAATCAGGCCTGCATAGGTGTGTTTTGGGTGGAAACTAGTTTTGTAGAGCAGAGCATGGGTGTCTGTCTCTTTAAAGAACACTTTGATCGCTAGTGTGTGGGTCTCCTTGAACCTGTCGTTCTTAAAAGTGGTGGTGTCCAAGAAATCGACAGAGGTCAAACTGCTGGTGGATTTTAGCTTGATTGATTCACTGTGATTATTCAGCATGTTCAGAAATGTGTCAAAGTCCTCTCTCGTATGAGGCCACACCCCCCCAGATGTCATCTAAAAACCTGTAATAGTACAGAGGTTTCTTAGGACATATTTTTAGGGCTGACTCCTCCCATTCAGCCATAAAGATGTTTGCATATGCGGGAGTAAATTTCTTCCCCATAGCTGTACCTTTAATTTGAAGGAAAAACTCTCCATTAAATGTAAAATCATTTTTGGTCAAATTAATCTCTAATAACTGTAATAATTCTTTTTCTGGTCTTTTTTTGTTTGGGTGTTTCCGAAATACATTTTTTATGGCTTGCATGCCTTCTTTGAAGTCAATATTTGTATATAGACTGTCTATGTCAATCGTGAACAGAATAGAGTTGTCAGGAATGTGCAGTTTTTTTACTATGTTGACAAAGTGGTACGTGTCCTTAATGTAACTGGGGTGTGTGGTCGAGACAGGATTGAGGAAGAAGTCCAGGTACTCTGCAGTGTAATATGTT
>NW_022280303.1:0-78203 GCF_004355925.1 Anarrhichthys ocellatus
ACACACACATATACATATACACACACATATACATATACACACACACATACATATACACACACACATACATATACACACACATACATACATACATATACATGAGAGACAGCCTTCCAAAGGCAGTGAACAGTATCAGAACTAATGGGATCTGAGAGGAGATGGAAATATTGATATTTTTTAAACGTTAACTAAAAACTCTTCTATTGTGTTTGGCTTTCATGAAGTGTTTTCTAATCGTTTTGGTTTTCTTTAAAAAAAAAAAAAAATTCTATTATCATCTTTGCATCCATTTTACTGTATTTTGTGTTAACATTGTATTGGTGATGGCAAATTAATTAATTTTAACATCGCACATTTTCTTCATCGCTTATAAAGCACTTTGAAGTGCATCTGATTTGTTTGAAAGTTGTTTTTTTTTAATAAAGTTTGGTTGACTGTCACTCATTCTCTCATACAGACTTCTTTCTCACATACACAACATAATCAGTGATCATGCTCCTGCTGGATGTCCTTAGACCTCCACAGGAAGACATCCCATAAACGATGCAGACTTTGACAGGTTTTGAAGGAGAACGTTTGCATCCTTCATGGACATAAATTACTCTCCGAACAACTCACCTACGTTAAACTGGGAAAACACAAAACAGCAGTCTGGGGGAAATAATGTCATATTCATCCAACAAGAAGAAAAACGAGGCAGCGCATGGAGACAATCCACAACTACAAATCAAAGAGAGAATCTAAAAAATATAAATAAGATACGCAGGAGATGACAAATAAAAACGACATGACCACTTTGAATATAATAATAAATCAGAGAAATGTCTTGCAAATCAATTCCGTCAGGGAAAAATGATTACAGCTTAAAATAAACTGGGGAAGACATACAAAAGCACTTCTTTCCAAAGATTCTACCTTTAACGAGGCTATAGCCTATAAGACATTAAACTAGACTTCAATGATACAAACAGCTTCATCAGCAAAGCCTTCTCTGTGACTCCATCTATCAGTTTATGTCATTTCCTCTGTTCAAGGATTCCAGTCCATCCACCCACCACGTGGTTCAACTCTCTGTTGAACAACAATGCAAAGGACTACATATCTCAACCCAGCACCTATAAAACACTTTCAAAACTTTACTACAGCTGCACTGCCCTACAAAATGCAAAAGACCTTCATTTTGGTTCGAAATAACTTTTGTGTTATTTTTGGAACAGTGTTAGTATCTGGATTGCTGAAACCAGATAAGCTGACATAGCAGAAATGAAAAGCTTGTGTGAGCCAACGCTATGTTATCGAAGAGACAGAAACATGCAATCAGAACTGAGTTCAAAGTAACCAGGTGATGATCGTAAACCATAGAAAATGAACCGTAGTCAAAGTATTATCAAACAGTATAGTGCCAACTGTAATTAAACACAAAGTGAGAGATCAAATGGAAGTGAATACCTTTTTTGCCTCTGGCAGGTCCACCTTATTATTTTGCAGACAAAGGCAGAGTACCTTCATTTAGGAATAAGGGTCAAAGATTTCTATGTAGATAAACAACTTAAATAAAAAATACATTTCAAATTAATTTAACTGGACACCAAAACAACTCTCAGTTCTACACTGAGTTAAGGTATTTTGTAGTGTAGTAGAGCAAAAACACCTTATAAATACACACCGCTACGGAATAATCCGGAATCCTTCAGCACAAAAACTTAAATTAGTGAATTTCCCGACTTGAAAAGGCTAACTGTTCACTGTCTGCCCTGGTTGACTTCTTGCTGCTTTATGACGCACCACTTAATTACCTTTCCTCAAGTGCATTTAAAAATAAATATTCATTGAAACTTCCTCATTTCGTCCCTTACTTAGATACACATAGCATTCTCGTTGTCTAATGATATTAATATATTTAATCTCATGGGAGTACACATGGGTTGCCACTCGGATCAAGTGACTTCTGAAGTTGTGGAGAAATTGTTTCTGTTGGAAAAAGGATCATTATCCCCTTTCCCTTTAGATATGCATTTCATAAAAGACAATTATGAAACAAAGAATTCTTAGCAAACATTTTATTGTCATTAGAAAATAAGGAGTAAAATTACTACAGTATGTGTGCACGAACACTGACTAGACGTCATACCTGTAACAGCCCGATGAACACGAGGAGTGACAGCCCGATGAACACGAGGAGTGACAGCCCAATGAACACGAGGAGTGACAGCCCGATGAACACGAGGAGTGACAGCCCGATGAACACGAGGAGTGACAGCCCGATGAACACGAGGAGTGACATTAGAATGAAAGAAAACCAAGAACAGGATGCTGGAACTAGAACCATGGAAATGAATCACAGCAGTACTCGAAGGGAAAGGCTGCAAGAGTTGACTAGATGCATCATAAATCTAGATGCTGTTGAATTTGACAGTAAATGTCATCACGGTCTACATTACACTTTGTCTGATACTAGAGCAGTACTGACAGTAGTTAAACATGCACGGAGCATGCACCGCACCGCAGCCTGCTGCAGTGGAGCCGCTTACCCTACGTCCAGAGAAACAATCAATTGAATGCAATTTGAAGAAAAGAATATTCAAATATATTTTACAAACCTTGTGAAGCTCAGCTACTTAGCAAGGATGCTTGCAAGACAAATGCCAGAGGTAAACTAAAGGGGTGTTTGAGGTCAGAAGTTCAGACCTGACGTCGGCCTCAGTATGTGACAAACATAATCTCAACCCAAGATTCTCAAACTAGCTTTTTTTTAAGCTTTCAACCAAATCTCACAGTCCTCAGAGCCACCAGACCAGAACAAGCAGCCACTGGGAAGAGGTCAAAGGTCGAGGACCAGGAGTTAGTGGGCGACTGGAGGAAGATCTGACACAGCAGACCATCTCTACCTCCCCCATGTACAACCGCCTGTTATCATGCGACTGAAGTTTCACTCACAAACTGAGCAAACTCCATTCACCCATGAAGACCCTTAGATACGGTTAAAAGCTCTGGCAAAGCTAACAAGTGGCCCTTGAGTTGAGATTATTCTGTGACATTAAAACTGGAAGATTTGTGTTAAGAGTTTTGACTGGTGCAGGGCTGCTACTAGTGTGACTATGCAAAACTATACGACAGCAACAGTTTGACCAGAGTCAAAGGTCACCTCTGACAACGTTTATTTGTGTTGGCTTAATAGATATTACCAATATACACGCAGTATTATTATCTTATATATTCATCTGTCCAAACAGTAACAGGGAGATGAGAAAACAAAGCTAACATAAAGAAGATTTATCAAATATATACTGTACAGTTTCATTCAGTCTGTGTAACAAACAGAATGAAGACTTCCTGTTTACCGTCATGATGACTTTAAATCTAGTCATCCAACGACAACCAAGACTGCCAGCAGTGACTAGAGCCAGCGAACTGGTGCTATCCCTTTAAATGGAAACTGCTGAACAAAGAACCTCAGAGGGAATAGGTCCCTTTATCGTTTACCTCTCATTCATTATCTGTTGACTTTATCCAAAGGCAGTTCAATCTATGCATGAACTCAATGCACAGGCTAGGACATTCATACACTCAACAGATCCTCAGGCACAGTACCAGAAGAATGAGGCTGCCCACTCATGTTGTATGCAGGGATATCATCTTCACTTCTCTTCCTTCACTGGTCCTTTATGCTGAGCACTGGGTCCACCAGTCTATTATGAACATGCATTAAACCTGCAAAGGAAAACACAAAGGATATCGTCAGCATGTCCCACACACACAAATATTGTTTGCATTATAGAGTTCTGCAAGAATGAGTCAGCATTTTTGCACTTCCGGTTCCCCGTCTCAAAGACCGTGGGGTTTTTGGTTGGATGTCTGAAATAAGGTATGTGGTTAACACAAGCTAAAGGTATTTTAATGTTTTTATTCTTTGTGTCTCAAAAAAGGTGGTTGCTAAAATCAAGTGGTGTTCATTTGATGATTATCTTGTTTAACAAAACATGTATCATAAATGTTTGTTGCAACAGAGTTTATTTTCTGTTGATAGAACCAGTGTGATGCTAACTTCTTGGTTGGCCTACAATAAACGTTATGTGTATGTTATGACACCATTAGTAACATGTTGACTGTACTTGAGAATAAGAAAGTGTACAGAGGTAACAAAGTGTTTCATATCATTTAAGACCCCTTCAGAGCACTGATCAGTTTTAGATAATGATCAGAAATGATGACACGCGTTCATTATCTGTGAGATTCAGTCACATTTGTTCTTATGGACAACAGGCTGGCCTTCTCTCCAGGATGCTGTAATGTGGTTGAATTTGAGCAGCTCAGAGTTTGGGTCGGTTTCCTGTTCACACTGAATTATTACAAACAAACTAAGAGGCACAAACATCAAGTCATAGGACTCTTTCATTGGACTGATTTAGTGAGGTCATCCTGCATCATCAGTGCTTTCTGGACCCACAGAGGAAAATCTAATTGTGGGGACTGACATCAGCTTTAGCAGCACTATACTGAACCTGATGTGCTTATATATCTCCTCTGGTTCTACAAAGAACTCACTGAGATAACAGACTATTACTGGCATCACTAGTCCACACTGTAACTGCTCCTCATCTCATTCATCTCATTGTCTAACAGGTAGGAACTATTAGATCCCATAGTGAGGATAGTTACTGTGTGGTCGCTCCGTTTCATTCAGTTTTTAACAAGGAACTGTAAAAATCACAACACACCTCAGTTCCAACTGCTTTACACTTTTTTGAAAAGCCCAGCTATCACATGCCGACGAGCCAACATGTTGGGATGGTTACCACATTTTTTAAAATTCATTACATATGCAGAAATATGTGCATCACTTTTACAGAGCGCAGGAGTTAATATTAGTTTTTCTTTTAAATTCATTCTAAAAATCACATATCTCCAATCACAGAATCCTGTGACTGGTGTGTTTTGCTTTCACACTCAGAACCAGAATGAGACCAAGGACCGACCAAACATCAGCTGCAATTCTAAACATTTTACCTTTACCGCAATCCTTCCTTCTATTAGTACGATGGCTGATAAGATTGAACATGTTAAGAATGTGCTTCTTTGCCTCTCTGTCTGTAGTCACCATTCTGTAGCCTCACTCAATGTCCCGCCCGCATCCGATTCCACCCATGCTGACCCCGTTCAGTCAGTCGTCGCTCTATCCAGAGCGGGATGATTGCTTGGCCCCCAGAAGAGCCACTTGCTGTGGATGCTCCGATTGCTATTTTCTTGACAAATTAAAATGTTTTAAATTCTGACCAGCCAATTTCATTTTTTTTCCTAACGACTAAAAAGCAGCAACAAGACTCCGGACTTGAAGTTAAACAGGTCATAATTCACCATGGTGTGAAAACCTCTCCTGGATTTATTCAAGTTTCTCTCCAAAAAACTACATTTTACAAGATTACACTTGAACATATGATAGCGTTATAATTTACCTTCGCCCAACACTCATTTTTACTTAATATATTGAACCTATCATATTCCGAGTCAATGCAACCTCTGTTAACGTTAGTCGTTAGCTCCGTTATAAGCAGGACTGTGTTGGGGTGAGACACCGTGCTGTCAGCAGACGAGCCAGTTACTGTGATTACTCCGAGCAGCATGATGGGAATGAATTACGATACAATAAGTCTGATTTAGTTACTTCCACACCAACAACATGTTCACTGACTTCAGGGAAGTGAAGACGTGTTTGGTTGTTACATTGGTACATCCAGCAGCAAAAGTGAACTGCAGTCAATGAGTCTGCAAAGACTGCAGAGCCCTGATGCCCCGCCCCTGCACAGAGCGCCATCGCTTGTTTATTCAAAGTAGATCGGATGAACCATTCTCGAGATATGCGAAGGACACACACACATGCACGCACATGCACACACACACACACACGGTGCTGGTACCTTTGAAGTATTTCACCGTTTTGACTCGTAGCTCCAGGGTGGCGTCCTCATCACAGACGAAGATGGTGCGCGGGTGCTGCTGGAATGCAGATACGGTCCACATGTGGTTCACTCCCTCCTCTATGGCTTTATACAGAGCAAAGGCTTTGTGTGCTCCAGTGATCAGAATCATCACCTGAGCAGAGAACATGGATCCAGGAAAGAAGGAACACTAAGAGTATATATATAGTGCATGTATGGTTTAGAATATCTTAACATGGTTACATAAGATTATGTTACTGCAGGACAACGGAGGGATAAATGAACTGCCTGTTAATCTGACCTCGTTGGCGTTCATAACCGTTCCGACGCCCACAGTCAGGGCCATGGTGGGAACTCTGGAGAGGTCGTTGCCAAAGAAACGAGCATTGGCCACGATGGTATCCTTTGCCAGGGTTTTCACTCGGGTCCTGGAAACAAGGCTGGAACCTGGCTCATTGAACGCTATGTGACCATCAGGTCCAATACCTACAGGATACATGAGAAGGAACCGGTCAAAGACGGAGCTAAAGAGAAGCTTTAAGTCACCCAAGAGATGAAATTAGGGGTGGGAATCAGCAGAGGCCCCACAATACGATAAAGTCATGACACAATCCTAATTGCGTGGTTAAACATTTTGCAATGTTGAGTATCGCAATAGATTGCGATCCATTACCCTTTTTCAGCTACAAATTATGCAGTTTGTCTGTTTTTTTACGTGGTTCATGTCACTTCAATCATTCTTATTGCAGACGGACTGACCGACCTTACACCTTTCTTTAGCACAACTTCCTGTCAATCCCGCTGACTTTACCCATGACTGCACCAGAAAAAAACTCAGCGCCATCTAGTGGACAAGGCAATTGTTACCAAAAGGTTTTATTTATTTGCAAAATGAATAGTTTTCAACAAAAGATTGATACCTGGCATCCGTGTGTCGGTACAATATTGCCAGACAAAATATTGCGATACTATGCTGTGTCAATTTCTTTTTTTACCCCACCCCTAGATGAAATGATACCTGTGGCATCTACAACTAACGAGATACGGCAGACAAAACAACATGTAAGAAGCCCGTGTGTCTGACCTCCGACGAACAGCTCGATTCCTCCAGCCTCTGCGATCTTCTGCTCGTAGGCCTGACACTCTGCCTCCAGGTCCTCTGCGTTTCCATCCAGGATGTGAGCGTTGGCCGGATCAATGTCGATGTGCTTGAAGAAGTTGTTCCACATGTAGGAGTGGTAGCTCTCGGGATGAGCACGAGGTAGACCTGGGGAACAAGAGGGTCAACTTTTTATTTTTACTAAAGTGCTGCAGTGCCATGAATTCAGCCTTCAGAGGAAGACGGCAGATCTTTGGTTCCGTCTTAAGGGCCAGAGAGACACTAGAGCTTTGGGGCCACGAGGATGTGGAAGGTACACAATTAAGAAAAAGGCTAAAAATAAAACACTGCATGGACCTTAATACAGGATTGCTGTGTTGATTCATCTAAATGTTACTCTTGCAGCCAGATGAAAGCTGCTTCTATGCCAATTGTCATAATGTAACATATATTTTTATTCCATTTGTCAAAAAAGAGGATTGAGATCCCAGAGAAGCTGCCTTAAATGAGGGAATACAGTTCGATATGAAAGTAGGATAAGGGGAATAAGTAATCATTTTAAAGAAAGTATGTATAACATAGGACGAATGAAGTGATTTAACAAATGTAAACTGATAATAATGTATGTATAACTGAGTAAGAAGTGAAGTCTGTGTGTGTGTGGAAAGAGCTGATGTAAGCAGGGTGGGGACTTTAAAGGATGAGATCATAACAGATGTTGGGGTGATGTCCGAACATGTCCAGAAATGAAGGAAGTGAGAGTATCCACACACAGAACGTTAGGGCGTTGTTCGCAGCACACACACATATAATCAATGATGTCATGTAAATCACATGCCGAGGGAGGGAGTGTTGGGGAGGAGGGAGGGGAGAGAGCTCCAAGTTATAAAAAGGAAGACTTGCAGATAGCAAGACGGGATTCAACGCGGGAGCCACCCAAGTGCTCCACAGAGAAAACACTGGACCTCGCTCAACAACCGCATCGGAGGACTTCGTCTCTGTTCACGGAAAGAAGACAGCCGTTCCAGGACAAAGATTGGAAGACGGAGATTTTCCTCTCCCCCCTGTTTGACTTTAACAACCGGACAACAGATGGACGCAGCCGCCCTAAAGACTTTGTACTGAGTCTGAGAGAGCGCTGAACGGACTTCGTTGGCCTCGCAGGAGGAGCTGAAGGTTCGGCCGGACCTTCAGCTCCTGAAAACCCCACAAAGGACTTTTTATTACATTGTGAATCCAGCTCCACCGAGCCGCCTCGGCATCGACAATTAATGAGTATAACCTGAAAAGAAATTGTAACCTGATTGAATTAAGTATCGTATTATATTATGAAGAGCTGTAGCTGTGCCCATGCTAAATATATCCTGCAATAAATATCTAATCTGCATTTAAAGTAAAGTTCTCAACAGCATTCATTTGCTGAGGTAGTAGAAGTTCCTCATGGCAGTAAAAGAGTAAAGCTATTGTATGTTAACAACCAGAGTTCTTAATGGTTATCCTAGTGACCGGTCCACTTAACAGTCCCTTACGGTTTTAGTTATAATCCTAGCCGTTAAAACCAAACCTGGCAATTTACCAAGAGCCCAGATCCAAAAGAGGAAAGCTGCCATAACTGACGCGACTAGGTAGAAGCGCCCGGCCAGGGTGGCCCCTCGGCCGAGTGCACGTTACCAGTGGATGCAGGGTAGACGTCAGGAGTAACGGTAGTTAGCAGAAGCCAGGCGAGTTTCCTCGACAGAACACCAGCTCGACAATCTTTTAGTAGAGAGCTGAGTCAGTAGGTAGCCCCGTATCGGGCCAGAGAACCCCCGGATCTAACACATTGAATGTGTTTTTTATTGTGACGTTCAGTTATGATGCATCAACTCCCTTTAGAGTTTAAGGAGCTGAGAGACCCTCAGCTCCTTAAACTCAAGATTGAAGACTTTTCTGTTTGCTGCCTTTAATTGAACCACATTCAAGGATATTAATCAATTTCTGCATTTTACTACAGTATTTTATTTCTTACACTGCTTTTTAATGACTGTTTTTAATGTTTCAATCAATGTTCTTAGTTGTTTTTAAATCTCCTTTTCTTTTGCCTTATGTTCTGATGCTTTTAATGGTTTTATGTGAAGCACTTTGAATTACCTTCTTGTTGAAATGTGCTGTACAAATAAACTTGCCTTGCCTTTATCCAAGACACTTTCCTCCTATGGGATATGATAAAGTGGCTGTTTTTGTCAAATTTTTATAATATAAAGAGTCATATCGGATTCTGTGCGACACTCTTCAGTTGTTCTTGGCTGGAACGCAGCAGCCCAATGAGCACAAAAGACAGTAAGTCAGGGACAGAGTGATTGAGGAAGCGAACCATTCAGTCCAGTGTTGGAGTTTCCCCGATAGGCTGAAGTCCTCAACTGCATCCTCAGGAGCCTTTTACAGCGCGGGGCGGAGAGTCCTCAATTACATCCTCAGGGGGCTTTTAAAGCAGGTTCCACTCAGTGACTGCGGTAGGCTCATTCAAAATCTATCGCACGCTAAGAGCAAATTACCCTGCTGGTCTAGGACACTACTATCTGAAGACTAAAGACCATAGACTGTCTATAAGAAGTAGACTTAGTCATCGGGATGTTTTTTCGCAACCAATGAATAGAAGTTACCATATTTGGAATGCGGAGCAGTGACGTAAAGACGCCATATACGGCTCTGGTAGCGGCTGTGAGCTGTCAATCCCAGTAGCCCCGCCCTAAAGGACCATCATTTACTAAATGAACATCATGCTGTATTGAAGAAGACTTGAAACTAGAGATTGAGACCATAAACTCATGTTTACAATGTTTACTGAGGTAATAAATCAAGAGAGAAGTAGAGTCATTTTCTCATAGACTTCTATACAACCAGAGGAGTCACCCCCTGGTGGACACTAGAGAGAATGCAGCTTTAACACATGACGCATCGGCTTTGCTCGGACGAACCGGAGGTTGCCGTCTGCAACAGCTTTCCACAATTTAGCACAGTCCAGACATATACTAGGTTTCCACCTAGTCTTTATAATCTTATAGGTGTTTCATCAACAGTTTTGATGGAGAAAATGTTTTCTTGGATAAAGTATGACCTGCAATTTTGACAGGCCATGCCGGGGTAAGGGATTTGAAAACAAAAGAGTGGCTCAGATAAATGAAGCAGGTTAATGACGTGTATCCGTTTGTTACATTACATCAGCGGCTCTCAAACTTTTTCTGTCACGCCTCTTTGGAGGAAGAAAAATGTTCATGCCCCACCGCCCCAACTAAATTGTAACAAAATGCTCCATGTTGAACTTTTATTGAAATAACATTTTGTGACTCCTCCATCTGTGCTTTTTCAAATAATAGAATAAAGAAAATTGCAATCACTTTCAAGTAAACCAGATTGCTCCATCAGACAAAAACAAATACAATGTGCAATCGCTTCGTTAGAACAATGCAAAAAAAGTTCAATCTGTGCAAAAAATAACTAATATTTGGCAAAAAATAGCTTATTGTGGCTGCAATTAACCAGTTTTGGACTCAATATATTTTCAAGATAATAACAATAAAGTGCAACCTGTAAAAAACTAAACAAAACAAAGGAGAATTTTATTTTAAATATGAGCTTTAAAATGTAGCATTCTGGTGTACTCTGAGAAGAAAATTAAGTGATAAGACATTTACTTTAAGCAAAAAACTAATTCATTATTCAGTTATTAATCAGTATTTCAGCTCTATTATTATTAACCTATATTTAGACAAAAGGTCCGAGGTCTCATTTTCAAAAGTTTTAGTCATATAAAAACAAAGATAGCAAGAGTAGCGAGAACATCGCCTGTTACTGTACGCCGTCACATTAACTTCCGCTGTTACTGTATGCCGTCACATTAACTTCCGCTGTTACTGTACGCCGTCACATTAACTTCCACTGTTACTGTACGCCGTCACATTAACTTCCACTGTTACTGTACGCCGTCACATTAACTTCCACTGTTACTGTACGCCTTCACATTAACTTCCACTGTTACTGTACTGTTAGCAATTAATATGCATTCAATCCAGTTCAATTATTTAAATTAAAATGATAATCTACTCTGGCTAAAGTAGCTTATCAAGAGTAAAATAATAGCTGTGATTTAACTGCACGTGGGACTGTTGGGACTGTTAGTACACTGGCTGTGGTCATCACAGTGAACAGTGTGTCAGTGTGATGAGAGGGCATGTGAGCCCTTGTTGCTGTACTTTATCTCCTTGGAGCAGAGGCTGCATTTAGCATACCCTGCCTTATCAATGCATTTAAAATACTGTGACAGCAGGAAGCTGTACTTCAGTCTGTTTAGACCTCCACCTTTATCCAGGCCCAGCTCCACCTTTATCCAGGCCCAGCTCCACCTTTATCCAGGCCCAGCTCCACTCACAGCTCAGCCCTGCGTCAAGCCGCGCTACACAACCAGCCTCCTCTCCCTGAAGCTCTTAGACCTCATCATCTCATCAGTATCTGGGCCTCATGTTTCGTGGTCATGAAAGTTATTCTGACCACGAAATCATCCTCATTCTACTTTGAGTTAAAAAACAACAACCTGCAACCAGATGCGCCGGTGTTCGGGTTTAACGTTAATGAGTGACCGCGTGAACTGAACCGGAACACGGGGGGGGGCTGCATGTTTCATCACGTTACGTTTTTTTCCTCCTAAATCGTGATAATGACGAACGTTAACAGTCGACAAATTTCCGCGTGCAGTGGACGTTAACTTAACCCAGCAAGTCTGAACGGCAGCGGTGGGCCGTCAGGGCCAGCAAAGCCTTCTATGCTGGCCTAAACAGAATCACAAAGTTAGAGCTATTTTATAATTTAATAATTTTTCTTAAGTACACTACATATATTATAAATTATAAAAACGTTTTTCCCATTATCTTATTTTCTCATTGCACAGCTCCTGTCTTCCTCAGTTGCTCTGCTTCCAGTGCAGCTTGTTTTAAGTAGAGCTTTTATCCAATCAGATTTCACCTCTGCGTCTCTGTGAATCCATGTGCAGTTTAAGTGAATGGGGACGATATTGTTGATTGTCATAGTGTTCAACCAATCAGATCTTTAGTTTGACATGTTGGGTGTATTCTTTGACGTGTCAGAGCCTGCTAGCTAGCCTAGCCATACGTGATCGGTCAGTGGGCTAGCCTGACATGTTGGGCGGTGACAATCCCAATATCTGCTGCCTCTGTCGAGCGGACATTTTCAGCCTCAAACGCATTCAAACGTATTTAAGAAATACAACTGGGGAGGCTTGACTGTCTTCACTGGCGTCCATGAATCGAGAAGGACTTCTTACTGGAACTAAAACGCACGGATGTACCGAACAAACATGAGATTAAACTCTTTGTTAACAAAGAAAGGAGGAACAGCAGCTAAATAGTGAACAGCAGCTTTGGTAAGTTAAATGCGTTTGTTTTTACATCTGCAGTAGCTTTATTATGCTTGTTTATATATTATTATTTGTACAACTTGTTTTTATGAAGATGGATTTTTGTTTGGTTTTATATGTGATAGGAACCATTGTTACGTCCAGTGTTGTTCTAGGGACATATTTAGCCGGTGCCAGTGTTGGCAACTTGGCGACTTTCTCGCTAAATCTGGCGACTTTCTAAACTCTCATCGCGAATTTTTTGTCAAAAGCTACTAGCGACAAATCTAGCAACTTGTTCTGGTGTTGTTGGAGACTTTTGTGACGTTAAAGGACTACCGTTCTACAGTTACTGTCGTGAACGAGCAGCGGGTGCTGCCCCTCCGCCGCCCCAAAGCACACACAGGCGGTAACTCGCGCAGCAGTCCCAGCTGCAGTCAGAGCAGAGAGGAGATGCACTCCCGGAGTATTCTCTGCAGATAGGTGTTGGCTTAATTTTTACACGAAACAAATAATAACCATAGCTGTGTTTCAGCTGCAGGACAGCAGTGAAGGCCCAGGTATAAAATGCACGGCCCGCCACTGATGAACGGTAACAGAACATAACGGAACTTTAACGGAGGGAAATGAAGACGGTGTAGGCATCTGAACGCTGATTGGCCAAGACTTGACATGTCACATCAAAGATGTTTTATTGTGAAGATCACGACATCACCTTTTCTCCTCGTCTCACTCCAATCTGAGAAACACTGGCTGGCCAGTTGACCCCCCCCCCCAAAAAAAAAAACCTCTACGGATCTACACGTTTCACGTGGATAATATATTTTGATTCAAAATGGCGAATTTCACCAAAAAGCGACAAGTTTGCAGGTATGAATAAAGTTCTTGAAATGAAAAAATTCTGCATTTCCCCCTGCACCCCACCTGCAATACCGCTGCGCCCCACTAGTTTGAGAAAATAAATACTGCATTACATGAATCTTGCATGCTTCAAAATGGCGGTAGACCGATTGATATAATATGCAAAATATGTTCATTTACATTCAGTAATGTTCTGTCTGATTTATTATTGTTATTATTTTTTAATTGTTGTTTTTTTAAAATTTTTTTATCAGATGCAAAAAACATGTCGGCATTATACAACGGCCATAGGGCACCCTCGTCTCTAAATATTCTCCGGCCATTGAAATACCATATATATCGACCACTTCCTTTAAAGGCATTCGTTGAATCGTGTATGGAACAACACAAGAGTGATAATATTGGTCGTTGTAAGAGGATGTGAGGTCATAACCTGCCTCAACTTTAAAGCCAGAGCACTTTCTCTCCAGTGTCAACTCCTTAAATAACCTTAAAATACAATTATGCTGTATTTTGTCCTCCTCCAACTACCACAGATATCATTTATTTTATTATTATTTTGGACAGAGCATTTGATTGCTGTCAGGATGTAATGAGATGAAATTGAAGAAGACTACCTCCCCTACCTTTAATTAGTCAGCTTTTAACTCACCTACATATTCATCCATGTTGAAGGTCTTCACATATTTGAATGAGATATCGCCACTTCTGTAGTATTCTATTAACTTCTGGTAACATCCATAGGGAGTGCTCCCTGAAAGCAATGAGACACATTGATGTTGAGAAAAGTTACAGAAATAATGTGCACACAGAAGAATACTATGGTTTGTGTGAACGGTGCTCACCTGTAGGTAAGCCCAGAGTGAAGTGTCTTTCAGCGGAGGGCTTGAACTGGATGATTCGGTTGCGGATGTATTTAGCTGCCCACTCACTGGCCAGGTCAAAGTCGTCCAGAATGACCAGCCTCATTGTGTTGGCTCGCTAAATCAATGTGAAGAACATAACAAAGTTCTATCTTTACAGGAGTCACACAGTAGCAGTGTGAGAAAACACGGAATGTGTTCTATGCTAACGTTAGCTGCTCATCAAAGTTATTGCAGTACAATGCGTCACTTCTCTAAAATAGCGTCTCAAATATAGCTGTTATCTACTACTGAGGCAGGAACAGATGTGCCGTCACAGTTAGCGACCATTGTCCAGAGTGTTTGCTCTTAAGGCAGTTGCTATTATTAGCAAGCGAAGCAACCTAAACAGGAGCGGATTCTGACAAGTTTAGTTCCAAGTTGTACAGTTATTGCTGACAAGTCGGTGGATGTCACTCAGATCATCTGCAACTATTAGTTAGTTAGTTGTTAGCCTTGACTACACAGTTAATCAGTTATGCGTTTTTACCTGCTAAGAAATACGCTGTTTGTTGGAAGAGTAGTCACGTGTCTCAGGATGTCTGTTTTGTCACGTGAAACACTTCCGGTCAAGTGATTTTGCCGGTGAAGGTATGGAAGTCCGTGTGGGCCAAAATAAATAATGAATAATAGTACATTATGATTTATAGAGATACATTTAATGAAATCAGTCACAATGGTATGACTGAAAACATATGTATAAATAAATAAAATGTCAACTGATTAACTGTTGTATCAGCATTCTTATTAACATTGTCCTTTCATGTGGCAATGTCACTCATCCCTGCAGCAAAGGGCAATTTTCTTAGGAAACAGTCAATAAATACTTTACTTAAAGGTACAGTGTGTAGAATTTAGTAGAATCTATAAGCAGACATGAAGTATAATATTATCAAATGTGTTTTCTTAAGTGTATAATCACCTGAAAATGAGAATTGTTGTGTATTTGTTACCTTAGAATGATTTATATCTACATGTGGAGCCGGTCCTCATCAACCGCCATGTTCCTACAGTAGCCCAGAAGGTAGAAAACAAACATTGGCACTAAATGGGGCTATTTGTGTTTACGTGTTTTCGCATTGGCCACAATGTGTCCCACACGATTGGTAGCCATCTACAACCTCAGCGCTAGATAGCGCCAACTCCTACACACCAGACCTTTAAAGCAAATTATCCTTGAAAGAATTTTTTTTAGTTCATTACTATCATCATATTATGAAAACATGTGTAGCTTTCTATTATTTAATAAATGTGTAAGGAATAACATGTCTTTTTTAAATAGTCCTGTGTTTTGTTGGGACATAGATGTGATGGCGGGATGATGCGTTGTATAACTAGGGGATCCACGCTTTATTTCTGGCATGTTTGGTCTTTCTCCAGCAGCCAGGTACATCTGGAATGATTTGGACATCTACGGTTTGGGTCACTCCAGAGTGGTGACATTAGTCTAAGACAAAATGAGGCATGTCCAGCAGCCATGTTCTGCTAATTTTCTGGCGCTTACATTTTTGTAAAACCGCCATAATGTGCACTTAGAAAATGCCTTCAAGTGACAGAAAGCCGTGCATAGAGGCCTTCAGTCCTTATTGACTGTCATACTGTCCGACACCTATGTAGCCCTGTGTTGACAAACAAAAGATGATAATTTTTGACCAATCAGAATTTTTTTGGAGGCCAATGCTCTTTAACGGAACAGTGCGCAGGATTTAAGAAGATTTATTAGCAGAAATGGAAACATTATTTACAGAACTATATTCTTATTAGTGTATATTCTACTGAAACTAATGAATCGTCTTCACTTAAAATGAGCCGATTATATTCTACACAAGGAGCGGATCCTCTTCAGAGACCGCAGTGTTGCGTACAGTCGCCTTGAAACAAACCAAACACTGGCTCTAGAGACTTTCATGTTGTGATGTGACCTGAAGGCCACCACTTTTACAACACACCTGGAAAGGGAGGGGTGTTGTAAGAGGATTGTGTGAGGGGATATTATTTCATCCCCTCCATCTTGCACTCATGTTTTCTTGAATGAATCTTGCGGACCTAAATCTTAGACGGACTGCATTTATTCTGCGCTTTCACCCCTCTATCAAGACGTGTAATTTTATTTTCTAATATTAGTAATGTTGTAATTTTGCAGAAAATGCATCACACTATTTAAACACTGGAATTAACCAGTGTAGGGCTATTTAGTTCATTTGTTTCACTTGTTTTCTTTATAAAAATTGGGCAATAGGCACCTAAGATTGTTGTTAATGCAGGTACAGGACCAGCATGCACCTGGGAGGGCTGTGTCTTTTGTTAACAACAAGAGAGGCAGCAGGGGTGATGATTTCTTTGTTCTTTTGTTTGGTTCCTTGCAGTGGACAAAGAAACCCAACAGCACACTCTGACAGTGTTTGGACAATGGACTTCTCTTGTCGGTCTACATAGCTGTGGTGCATCAGTGGGAAAATAGACACTAAGATCAGTTTTTAGTCAATCTAATAAATTATATGACAACTCACAAATAAAAGACATCACACAGATGCAATAGTCAATGTAAAGCTTTAGTGACTAGTTAAACTTGTAAAAAGACATTTTGAAATATACTGTACCTTATTGCCTTAAATTTAGAAAACATCCAGTAATGTAATATGAAACACTGTGAAAGCGTCTCTTCTGCATAAAGACTATTTTCACTTTTGAGTACATTTTGCTGTTAATCTTTTTGTTCTGTGGATTTTAAATGCTTGACTTTTACTTGTGTTTCTCTTTACATTGTGTCATTGCTACTTCTATTTAAGTAAAGATCTTCTTTCACTACTGCTGATGAGTGTCCTCATTTTATCCAGACGGTGTGGTTAACCTGCAGAATTATCAGCAAGTCTTTGCCCATTACTCTCCCTTTTTGATCCTTTTGCCCTCTATGAGCAGCATTAGTTTTAGGCTCTTCTGACAACCAGCGGAACCCGCTAAACAGAGTCTTCTATCAGCATGAAACCCTGAAACATGGGGACATCAAATCCATCCTAAAAATCAAGTTTAAATCTAAAAACAAGAATCTGTAATATTTAAATAAAAAGCTGTATCCAAAGCATATAGACACATTGAATATACACATTTAGCAACATAGTTGTTTAAAATTTAATCTTGTAACATATTGTTTAAGAGGGAAGATCCACAGTACACTTTTCAATGTATCAGAGTCAGTGTTGGTAAACAGCTGGTTTCCATCTGGGATGTGGAGTGGAACTGTCAGAGGTAGACGAGTGAAGCTAAAACGTGTTCCATATTCTTCTCTGCAGCAGAACAGGATGGTCCCAGGTTGTCATTGGAGAAGGGAGACTTGGATGCAGTTAGACTGTTAAAATGTCCATTTTACTCTTTGTTCTTGTAGTCCTCCAGGTGGGCCAGGATCCATCCAGATGGTCCCAGAATGGCCATGGAGAAAAAGCTCAATCCAATGATAGTTTCCTGGACAGACAGAGGATTCAGTCAGCCGTCACATAACTCAAGATCCATCAATCAAAAAAAAGAAAAGAAAGTATTTTAGGTAGTGCTGGGCAACGATTACAATTTTTACAGTCATGCGATTAATCGCATTGTTATGCGCAAAGTTCAATAATGAATTCAAAAGTAGTGTATTGCGCACTTTTATTTTAAAAGTACTGCTATATGAACAAAAGTGCAATAACATTTGGTTTGCAAACACTTTAAACAAATAAGGTGCTTAACAGAAGTATTCCCTTTACACAGTAGCAGTTAAAATATTTATTGTATATTATACAATTATTATATTTTATGAAATCAACACAACAAAAAAAGCAATGTGTTTTGAAATAATATTCTATGAATAATTTAAGCCACTACAATTGAATCGAAAATCTTCCCCAGATTGGATTTAGTACGTGTTGTGGAAGTCCCAGATATCAGGAAACTAAACGCCGTCATGTCTGGTTCATAACAGTCCGGAGGAGCTCCGTGGATCTCATCGAGCTGTATTCACTGTGTCTAGCGAGCCACACGGCGGCTGTTTACGACAGCTGTATGAACACAAAATAAACTGATTTAACTGCAATAAGCCGACAAAACTGGACTCTGAAATAACTACGTAATAATGATGTCGATTTGTAAAAAGTCTGCCTTCATGTTTTGTTAGTTCTCTCCACAAGACGACAAGATAAATAACTTTTAAAATACTTGTTTTCTCAATAGAGTCTGGATCTATCGGTGCTATGCTAAGCTAACATTGTAGCAGCTCCATCAACACTCAACATAACGTCACATAGGCGTAAACGGATACAGTATTTGTTTCCTGATTCAACGTCAGGACGTCAGTGATGACAGGAGCATCTCAACGCTGATAGGCTATCGCGCTGCAGCGCCCACCCCAAATGCTTTCATTGGTTGAGACGCATAATGACGCCCATCCCAAGCCAGTCCTGATCAACATCCCGCCCCTCCTGTGACCCATGGTCTGTCTGTGTATTCAGAGCCAGTGAGCAACGGACTTTCAAAACTGCGTTAACACGCGATAAAATAATTGGCGGCGTTAATTAATTAATGCGTTAACACGATAATAACGCGTTATCTTGCCCAGCACTAATTTTACACCATAGTTTTGTATTAGTTTGAACTATTTTTCCCTTTAAATGTGCTGATGTTAAAAAGCTGTCACTCAGCCATGTATGCAGTCCCATCAGTCTTTGCTCTCAAACAAGAAGAGCAACACGTGTGCTTTATAACATTATAACTTTATTATCTATAACATGCACATGTTATTGGACACGCTGCATTTGTAGCTTTTCAATAAATAGACGAGACAAAGACGGACAGGCCGACGTGTATTTACTATATCACTGGATAATAATTATTGATACATTAATGCGTTTGCCACTTTAAAGTTACAGCTGGTAAAGGTCGAGCTAATTGTTTACTACTTTATTATACTTAATAATTAGGCTATATACTGCTTACTAATACATCATAGTCTAATAGTTGATATATATTTCAGATGAACAATCTGCAAAGCTAGTCAAGCCTAACTAGTAACCAATTGATATCAAATACATGTAGTGAAGTTAAAAGTATAATATTAGTGGACTAAAAGTTTAAAGTCACATAAAATAAGTAATACATATTTAAGTAAAGAGGGCTACAAGTACCTGAAAATTGGACTTACGTACAGTACTTGAGTAAATGTACTAAGTTTCATTTCAGCAGCATTAGAAAAAGAGCACTGAGATCTTTGCACTCAAAGTGGACCGGATAGTTGCACTTAACACAATGAACCCTGACAGTTGCTTACCGACCGTTCCACTCCTAACTACCTGCTACTATTAACACGCCGCCGGGCTAACAACGATCCCCAGGTCACAGATAGAAATAAGCCCCCCCATCTACGAGACATATTATACTAGCTAAACCACAGCCAACTGCACACTGATCCTAGTAATACTGTTCTTTACTTTGTTTAGTCCATTTCAGCATGCTAATGCTGCAGCCCTGCTCTCCTTTAGAACAGCATACAGTGAGCTATGCTCCGTATGAGCCAAGACTTCAAATACTTAACCGGACATGCAGCAGTTTAAATTCAGTTATTTGGGTTAATTAGATACGTTGGCTTTTATAGCGAAACACACACGTAGACCTAACACAGCTGACTTTACAGATATCAATTTTGACCTCGCCAGCCAAGGACAGCTAAGCTAATGTCTGTCAGCTAGCAATGGAGATATCCAGCTATAAGACTTACAACGGTGCCAATCTTTTCCTTGGCCGGGCCAGCGTAGAGATTAGCCCGCTGAATGACGGTGTGTCCCCGCAGGACGGGAGCAACGCGGTTAGCAATGGTCCTCAGGAGGCTCGACATGTTTCTCTGCTAGGCTGAAGCGATGTCTTCTCGAATGAAGAAGCGACGATGATGTAAAGCGGAAATGGATCAATGCAAAGGTCGTTTCTCTTCTTCTCTTCATAAGAGAATAGCGAGTCGTACAGTGCCACCTACTGTCCTGGATGTGGATGTACATGGAGGTGTGACAGGTCTGTCTTCTTCAGTGGTGGAAAGTAGATTTACTCGAAAACTGTTATTCTATAAAATGTTGAGGTTTTTGTCCCTTACTTGTGTATATCTATGTTCTTAACAACTATATTTAAAAGGCAAAATAAAATAAAATAGTAATTATAATTAAATTAAAAACACAAGACAGACTTTTAAAAAAGTGTCACTCTGCCGTGTTTCAGATGTATGATAGTTATTAGTGATTTTTTTTGACTGACGGCATCTTCCTGCCAGCATCTGCGAAGGTTTATTAGTGTGATGGTTAAACGAGCCAAGCTAAAGTATTATTAGAAGGTCTTCTAACCACGGTTCAAGTCTCCTGTTCAGATGCTCCGACTGAAAGTTGAAAATGAAAGCAGACTACCAACAGTTAGCCACGTCTTCATCAATCTGCTTTTACATCCCTTTTGTTCTTGCTTCTTCTATTTTTAAAAGTCAACCATCGCGCCAACGCTGACACCAGTGTCTAGTTGCCGCCACTAATTCTCCACACAAACAAAATGAGGCCCTTTTAAACACCTAGTCCAGCTAATTGGACCAGCCCTGCCATCTACGGGTAAGTATATTGCTAAACATATATGTATAATAAATATTTACATGACTTTACCCACACCACAAGTATCCATATTAATTAACATCTAATTATAATGCCTAATAAATAAAGTACATTATAAACACCCTCATTTTATCTAAATAAACACAGCAACACATATCTTCACTTCCCCCTACCCGCTTCCTGTAGTTGGTATTTCCCGGAACTATAAATGGGTGCTTGAGCCCCGGGGAATATTTTGCCCGAACACCCTGGGAAGAGGAAACAGGCAGAGGTAAGTTGTTGCATATACACAATAATGTTCTGCCACATAGACTTTTACCACAGTCAAGCCTATTCACTTTGTCACTGACTGCAGTTGTCTGTTTGTTGGCAGGGAGAACAAAAGGATAGTGATGGCGAGATGAAGCTTCATGAAGCATTGAAGCTTTCCATCCAATTGGTTCACACATGGGTCAAAGCTTCATGGTGCTTCATTGTCCACTTGATGGCGCAGTAGAGCATACTGCGCCATCAAGTGGACAATAAATGTAAAACAGGCAGAGTGATTAAAATGACACCATGGCTTTGGTGTGTGAAGCATTGAATTGAATAAATGAATGAATGTTTGTGATGCCAATACATAACTTATGAACTTATTATTATGGTGTCTGTCTTTATGATACAATGGTGGGGTCAAAAGGGAAAGTGGAAATAAATTGGGGAGAGGGTTGTGATGTGAAAAGTTAAAAAAAAAAAAAGTTAAAGATACGATTTCTTATACATGTACGAAGCTTGACATCAACATTTAACATGTTGCAGTCAAGGATCGAACAGCTGACCTAGCGGTTACCAGACTACTCTCTACCCATTGACCCACGGCCGAATATACTTATGTTTCTTGGTTTGTGACTCTACTTATCTTACTAGGGACGAAATGCAACACGTAAAAAACATTTTATTCATTTTTATGTAAAAATAACAACTTTTCCACAGTGCTGAGCTTCAGGTGTTTTTTTTTTTTTTTGATTATTTCGCCTGCTTTAGAAAACGCCCTTTCACAGGCACAGATGAAGCTGGGGTACAGAGAATAGTTTGCAAACAAACGAGCAATAAAGTCTGAAGTACACAAAATGTGACAGGGGATCCATTGCGTTTCACTGCCCCTTATATTTCGAATCGCACGCCAAACCCGTGAACCATTTCCTGAATCTGTCACGTGGTTTGGCCGGATTGCGAGGCCTCGATACGCGCTTCACAAAAATCGTCCTGGATTACTCGACACAGGCTTCGAAGCCTCGACACGAAAGGTCACATCACTACAAAAGGACCAGCTCTGTGTCCTAGCTGTGCACAATGCTCCCAGCATCCACAGTCCAACAATAAATGCATACAATAAATACAATACAATGTTCTCCTTGACTCCATCACACCCCATCTCACGCACTATCCGTGGTCCAAGTAACGGCAGTGCGTCGTTACAAAACGTTTTTATATATATACTTTTAAATGATAATAAAATGGATGATTTATTTTCATTATTTTAGCCGATTGTTGTAACTGACTATAAAAGTAATAATTTGGAAAGAGTGTATTATGTTCCCTTTTGTTGCAAAATCATACTTAAATAAAATGAATGAGAAACAAAAAAGTACAATGTACTTACTCTAAGGATGTATACAGAGAACGGGTGACTCAACTAAAATCATAAAACTGATTTACGGAAGCTGACCTGTGGTAACAATGGGTGTTCTAAGGAAATGTGGCTCCGCCCACTCAGCTCGGCAGCTTCTTGACGGGTGCCGAACTAGTGCCGCTCACCTGCCACAGTTGTGGCACCTGATTGCCGCTTGCCGCTGAGTGCCACAGAGGTGCCAGTGCCACAAGAAGGATCTCGGCCCTGCTCACAAAAAAGCCTTCACACAATCAGACACTCCCTTTCGTGGGGGTCCGATGCAGTGGGTTTTCACCTGTCCGTTTCCTTGCCATGATCCCTCGGAAGCTCATGTCCGTGTGGAAAGTTAACCGAGGCTCAATAGGGAGTAGCCTGGTAGTAAAGTAGTAGCAGTGGCGGGCCGTGCATTTTATACCTGGGCCTTCAGTGATGTCCGACTACTGTTGAACCAACTAATAACCTCATGACGCCACAGATACGGTTATTTGTTTCTAGGGGTACAACAAATATAACAATAAGACACGTATTCGTATTAAACCGTTCGGTACGAGGCTTAGGAACCGAACAATAAGTTTGAATAGTACTAGTGCATTTGAAAAATGTAGAAGCTTAAATTGTGGGAAATATGTTTTCGGTGGACTGCGCTCATGTAGGAGACAACGGGATGTGTGACCTCTGAACCCGGGACAAAAAAAACAAAACTGCTGTGGCACCGCACGTGTGTTCTGGGAGGCTACACTAAACTAGCTTAATGGGAAAACAACAGCAGCAAACAAGCTACGAACTCTCCCCTCAGAGTTTAGCTGTTCCCTACTGATTTAACCCATAGGACCCTAGCCCTATTTTTAGGCCTCTGCTCGAAAATTGCATACCCATACTCAAGAGAGTCCTGAGCTCTAACTACAAGGTCTATTTTAATAATTATGATGCTAGAATACTGGTAACACTTGTGAGATGTGTTGAATTGTGTAAATATTGTGTATATGTTACTGGTTAGTAACTTATGGCACAGCTCAAATTGAAAAATTTCTAGGTTCGCCTGAAAAAAAGCACTTGTATTGAACATTTTTTTTTTTTTTAAATAATGCAGCTGCAAGCCTAAAAATACACCACAGACATAGAACAACACGTTTTACATGTCCCCACAACATATTTTACTTTGATTGAAGCAGGCCAGCATAAATGTTCATAAAAATCTAAATTTTGATTTTCGGAACCAGCTGTTGCGTTGCTGTATACCAACTTTATATACTATATAACTAAATATTAACTATATATTCACTTTTCTTATCACTAAGAGTGTTCAATAATCCTAATAAATCAGTTTGACACCATTTTGAATAATTTTGAGCAGGTATGATGTGTCATATCTGTCATTCATAACAATAAATGGCTCATAATGTGCGTCTATGTGACCTTGGTAAGGCCGATTTACTCGTGTGAGAGCTTTTTAGATGCGGGATAGTCCAACGGGAGCCATGCGGGGGTGTTTGATCGTATCCGGGTCTGTTTATTGACTAAAAATCGCAAAATGCAGGGCGAACCCCCCTCTCTACATGGATTGCTCCACCTCACAGAATAGTCTGCCATTTTGTGATTCATTCCGCGAGCGCATTGATACCAGTCAGACTCGCAGCACAACATGGCGGGCAGAGCTGTGCAGAAATCGGCTGGAATAAATCCGTTTTACATCGCCAAAACTGTCAAAACGTAATTTTTTTTAATTTTTTTTACCCAATTAATTTTCTCGTGACATGTCGCTGATGTTGGTATGTATACCCATAACTTTTGAACGGTTTGAAAGAGTAATTTCGACGCCGCTGTGCGTTTCTGGGTCGAATTATGCCCCTCCTGCATGTGTTCATCCGCCATGTGCGATCAGTGCTCCGTGATGAGAGAGCCATAGAGAGAGCTAGGTCGTCGATTTTTGGCCAAAATTGTGGCAAATCTTCTAGATATCTTCCAGATATATTAGTTCATGTATAATTGTGTTTGCAGTGTTTACAATGGCTGGTATGATGATGTTGCTCGGACTTTTCCCGTTAATTCGATATTTAATGTCTGGAGCAATAATCATTTCTTTATGAAAAATGCTTTCTACGACACGCTGAATGCGACACACTCTAAAACAGCCCCCCATGGGGGGCTCTCGGGTCCTATGGAAACAGGGCTAAACAATCGCCACACAATCCCCATTTCTCCAGACCATAATTCTTGCTTTGTAAAATAAAACAGCCCAAACGGATTTAATTGTCAGGACAATTGGATCTGCATGATGGTATGCTTCGTAATTAACGGACAATGCATACAGTCTAAATCAGTATAATTAACACAATGACAACAACAAACTCACAAGAACCAGTGACATATTCATATGCAGTGGCAGGCCGTGCATTTTATACCTGGGCCTTCTGTGCTGTTCTACTGAGCTACGGTTATTTGTTTCTATTGGTGTAATAAAACACGTATTCGTATTAAACCTTTTGGTACGGGGCTTATGAACCGAACAATACGTTTGAATAATACTAGTGCATTTGGAAAATGCAGAAGCTTAAATTGTGGGAAATACACAATGTTTTCGGTGGACTGCGGTCATGTAACATAACGGGATGTGTGACCTTTTGAACCCGGAACAATAACAAAAAACAGCTGAGCAGTGTTGCCAACTTGGCGACTTTCCCGCTAAATCTGGCGACTTTCCAAACCCTCATGGCGACTTTTTTTGTCAAAAGCTACTAGCGACAAATCTAGCTACTTTTTCTGGTGGTGTTAGACTTTTCTGGTGTTTTGACTCTGACGTGAAAGCACGTACTGTTCGGCACGCGGGAGCTGCCGTGAGCTCCTCCGCCACCCCAAAGCACTCACAGGCAGTTAGTCTCACAGTAGCCCCTCGCCAGCAGTCCCAGCTGCAGAAAGAGGAGACCCACACTCTTGTGTCCAGACTGCAAATGAATCGCGCATGCGCAAAGCTGCCGCTGTTCCCGCCTCTCTCCTACAGCGCTCATTACAATTATGCAAATTAGACGATGACGTCATTTAACGACTTCTAGCGACTTTTAGGACGGCCAATAGCTACTTTCCTTACTGAGGAGTTGGCAACACTGAGGCCCTGCGTCTGTTCAGGGAGGCTAAGCTAACTAGCTTAGCGGGGAAACAACAGCAGTTAGCTGTTCCCTACTGAATCAAACAGAGAATCAAATGTCCGAAATAACCCCGCATTGATGGGATGCTTCGTCATTAACGGACAAGTCAGAATCAATGTAATTAACACAATGACAAGAACCAGTCGCATAAAATGTCAAGCATGACAAATCAATCCAGCAACACTGCAGCGCTAGAGCGCGAGCTATTCATAAAAACTACACGATAGACAAATGAACAGTTACTGCAGATGTAAAAAAAACAAACCCAGTTTGTCACTTACCGAATGCTGTTCACTTAAAGAGTAAAAGAGTTTAATCCCAGTACATCGTTTCAGTTCCTGTAAGAAGACCTTCTCATGGACGAATAGACCGCGACCGGCCGGCGTTCGCCGAATGCGCACCCGTCCGTTCGGTGCGTGTTCGGTGTACAAACGCCGGCCGGCGTTCGGTGTACAAACGCGCAACGAACGACTGAGGTCATGTGGTCCGTCATCCGCGGAACCTCGGTCACGTCAGCTGGCACTTGAAATGTAATGCTCGTCTATTCGAGGTTCTACGGTACGGGTGCTTTGATAGCCAAAAAGCCCCGAAATAGACCTATATTTCTTAAGGATTCATTTTTATAAAATGTCAAATATTGGGAAATTATGAAAATCAAAATGTCATTTGAGCTGATTTTACATCTAATTTTCTCAAACTGTACAGTAATATTTCATGACAATATTCATGTACATAGTGAGGGTCGTCATTAACAATAATCCATTGAAATATTGACATAACCTCTTAAGGATTAATTTTTATAAAATTTTCTCAAAGATTGTACAGTAAAATTACATTACATTGGACAAGGAGATACATGGGGTCATCATGAACAGAACTCCAACGGAAATTTTAGCTAACCATTGAAGGAAATGTTTTTTTTTACAGATCAAAGATTAGGCAATATTATAACTTGCATAACAGTAATAATAATGCATAATTGAATAACTGTAATTTCAGATTTTTTTGTTGGATTTCATATAATGTACAAAATGACGTTGTTTTTTTAACAAATTGGGCAAATTATTGATGAAATATAGGTCTATTTCCGGGCTTTTTGGGCTATCCAAGCACCCGTACCGTAGCACCACGAATAGACGAGCATTACATTTCAAGTGCCGGCTGACGTGACCGAGGTTCCGCGGATGACGGACCACATGACCGCAGTAACGAACGGACACCGTCCGGCGTCTGTTTGGTGCACGTTCGGTGTACAAACGCCGACCGGCTTTCGACGAACGCGCACCGAACAGACACCAACCGGCCGCCGTTTGTTCGGTGTTCGTTGGGCGAACACCGGAGCTCCGTTTACCTGCGAACGTGTTCGTTGATCTGTAGATCCACTTGAGTCTCTCCAAAACTTTTCAAAAGCACTGTGGTGTCCTGCTGTGCAATGGCGTCCTCAGGTTAGCATAGCATAGCTCCAAACACCAAGATACTCAGTTAAAATCAAACACATTCCCAGCCATAAAATGTGCAACGCTGTCAGCCAGGAACACCATTCATACAAATCCTTTTGTTAAAAAAACAAAGCTAGGTAAAAAAAATAATAATCTACACCAAGCAAAATGCAAAAAAATGGCATTTCTTCCATATCTTTCAATTTGAACTCTATACTCTGACTAAATTTTGCCAGTTTAAGTTTCATTTCACAATAGTCAAGTGCTCGCCCACTGACCAATCACAGCACACGCTGCACCTCACTGCAGAGCTGCACCTGAAAACTGAGCTGCATGTAATGGTGCATTCACACCAAACGTGGCGCAAATTATTCGCGCGAGTAGATTACATACAAAGTCTATGCACAGACGCGATGAGACTGGAGTGACGCGAATTTGCAATGGCGTGGCGCGATTGACGCGGATTTGCGGTGCGATTGACGCAAATTTGTCAAACGCTAAATCACCCCAAATGTGTGAGTTGAAATTTTTCAACTTCGGCGAAAAAAATGGCGTGACGCTGTGACGTGACAGCCTATCAGCGTTGAGATGTTTCTGCTGTCATCACTGACTTCCTGCCGTTGTTGAAACAGGAAATAAATACTGTAGCCGTCTGTGTTCACCCAGAGCTCTACGATACCTCATATTAATAGAGACCGGACCAAACTATGTGTATAAGTGTGTGTGTGTGTGTGTGTAAACCATATGGTACAAACAATGAATAGACGCTGCCGTATTTACGTCTAGATGACGTTATTCTGAGTGTTGGTGGATCTGCTACAATGTTAGCATACCCTAGCACCGATCGATCCGAGCTCCATTGAGAAGACAAGTACAAATCGGCATCATTACGTAGTTATTTCGGAGTCCCTTTTTGTTGGTTTATTGCCGTTAAATCGCAGCCAAATCAGTTTATTTTGTGTTCATACAGCTGTAGTAAACAGCGATGTGTGGCTTGCTAGACACAGTGAATACAGCTCGATAAAATCCACGGAGCTCCTCTGGACAATGTTATGAACCAGACATGACGGCGTTTAGTTTTCCGGAATATCTGTGACTTCCACAACACGTACTAAGCAGAAATGGAGGTTATTTTTTCCATGGTTGATGGCAGTTGAACGGCTTTCAGGGCGATACGCCACGCCCCCTCTCCGGCGGGTCCAGCGCGATTCACGCGAATGAACACAAATAGTCCCCGGCGAGACCGGCAGCGCAAATGCCGCGAATACGCAGTGCGAATACAGTATAATGCTGATGTAGTTGTAGACCAGCTAGAAGGCTCTGGCATGTCAAAGAATACGCCCAACATGTCAAACCAAAGATCTGATTGGTTGAACACTATGACAATCAACAATATCGTCCCCATTCACTTAAACTGCAAAGGGATTCACATGTGAGTCTGCAGGCCTCGGGCCTCTCTTCTTACCAAGAGGCACAGAGGTGAAATCTGATTGGATAAAAGCTCTACTTAAAACAAGCTGCACTGGAAGCAGAGCAACTGAGGAAGACAGGAGCTGTGCAATGAGAACATAAGATAATGGGAAAAATATTTTTATAAATTATAATACATGTAGTGTATTTAAGAAAAAATATTAAATTATAAAATAGCTATAACTTTGTGATTCTGTTTAGGCCAGCAGAGAAGGCCTTGCTGGCCCTGACGGCCCACCACTGCTCAGTAGCTGTAAACGTTTACTGCTTTGGGTGTTGGCACTCTCTAAAACTAGATTTTGACATTAACAAGTGAGGGCCTCGGGATTAGGTAAAAATGCAGTCACCTTAAGGCCCTTTCCATTACAGTTTGTATTAATTAATCATTATTAATTAATCAAAGTAACTGCTACACAGTGAACCTGGGGCCTTGAGGGTCCAAGGTGCCCCTCTTTGCCAGTTGTTAATCCAGCCTTGGTTGTATCTACAGTATGTGAAGTGAACAGTCTTCAGTTTGAGGCTCAGGCATTAACTCAACTACAGTTTTGTAATGTCAAAGCTTATTGGCCAGAGCCGTGCAACTCCACGTGAGTGTTAATCCTCTCTTGGTCAGCCCTGTTGCATTCTGCTAACTGGGGACACCACCACTCCACAACAAAACCCAACAGATTTTAGTTTGACGAAGCATTTTGCAATACCGACTCTCTAACTCTTATCTCTTTTATTTTTTTATTGCCTCTCTGTGTAATTTTCCTTCCCACACTGTTAGTGGGAAGACCGTTTACTTAAATTAAGGGCCATTTTAGTTTTGGTCTTTTTTTAAACACCTCGGAAAATGGGGATTGACTCTGGAGTCAATGTTTCAGATGATGTTGCACTTTACGGGGGAAAAAGTGCCTTTACCCAACTGGAGCACAACATAGTGGCTGGATATCTTATCACTGCAGGTAACAAAGATGAGGCCACCGATGGCAGTAGAAATAGAGGATGAATAATGTGAATATTGTGAATTCTCTGATCGATGTTCTTCTGTAGAAAGTTAAAGTGTGTAACTCTCTGGAGTCATTTCAGGAGCCTGCATTCAGTCTTTGTTCTAACTTTCAGCACATCTTACAGTTAAGTGTCAAACCATCAATAGTAAGCTGGGAGGAAAAGGGAATTTAGAGTATTATTGGCTGTGTGACAAATTCATTCATCCTAAAGAATGAGATTTTTATCAAAACTCAGTTTTAAAAACACGACTGTTTCCAGGCCATTGATGGTGAAAGGAAACTAGTCCATTGTTGCCTTTTGAAAAAGTGTCCTGATAGCATTATGTAACTGATCCAGGTCTTGGCACTGTATTCCAAGACCTGTTTCTGAATTCCTACTTTGCATTTCTCTCATGGCAACTTCATTAAGACTGAAAGTGACTGTTTTTCTTAATTAGCATCACCATTTCTTTTCTGTCTTCTCTATTAAGATTCTGTCCATCTTGTATTGATCGTGGTGTTTTGCGGTTTGAATAAATCTTTCTTGCCTGAATTTTTTAGCCTTGCTCGCATTAGAGCACCCTTTTTTGTTTACATTCCCAAAATGAATCGGATTCACAGAAGTTTTTCACAGCAGATATTTCACTTTTCCAGCCAAGTCAAGGAAAATTTGTTGGCATTTTACCTTTCTGCAAACCATGGATATGTTGAATGTCGATGTTTCTGCATTCGGTCAGAGTACAATGAGTGTTGATCCAATCAAGTGAAGTGGTATATAGAGCAAGCGGTATTAAAAGCTGCGTGGTATGAAAGTTACGTGGTGTAATAACGAGTATAACAGGTGAGAAAAAAGTGTGCATATAGGTCAAACAAACACAGCACTCTCACCTAGTAGACCACTGTTCGTGTCCTGTGTGAAACCAAAAGTTACCATTGACTTTATGCTTCTTGAGTAATATTGTTCGGCATGTTGCGTAACATTGCATGAAAGTGTGCTAAGTGCGGTTGTTATATATTTACGTTGTTATGTTACGCTATAACAACTCAAATCATGATCTTCTTTACCTTAACCAAGTAGTTTTATGGCTTAAACCTACCCAATTGTTTCACAGCGTTAACCATGTGTCATTACGCGTTTCTGCGAGCGTGATACAAGGCTAATATGAAACATATGTGAAAGCGTATTTTTGATTCACAAACATCCACATTCAACGTATTCTGTGATTTGCAAAAAAAGTACAATGCCAACATGTTTTCTGGTGACTGGGTTGACTTCTCATAGTGGGAAAAGCACAGGTGGAATTAGTAACACTGATGATAGCTCGGCGCCAAAAATCATTGTAATGTAATGCAGCCGGCGGTTTTCATAGGTGGTCAACTACTGGTAGCAGATCATATAATTATTACAACAAATGTTAACGAATAACCATAACAATGGAAAATCAATAGATTATTGAGTTATTGACTTGAATACAGTCTTGGAGCCATCAGAGGAAAATGCTTGTGTTTTATTTACTCCTCTGTTAATGTGACTTAATAAATACAGGATTAAAGGTGTTGCAAGTTTGACTTTTACCTCACACTTTGCCTGCATTGTTCTTTCTCTTCACAGGTGTCATAAGTTTATTAAGCAACATTGTTGTGCTGCTCATGTTTGTGAAGTTTAAGGAGCTGCGCACTGCCACCAACTTTATTATAATCAATCTTGCTTTTACTGACATTGGTGTGGCTGGTATCGGCTATCCCATGTCAGCTGCCTCAGACATCCACGGCAGCTGGAAATTTGGCTACGCTGGTTGTCAGGTTGGTGGAATGTGTCTTCACATATATATTTTACTTATAGAGCAACCTACATATACAATAAAAAAAGTAATGTAAATGGAACCACATTTAATGTTGAGATTAGGGGAGGTGAATGTTCTGCCAATTTTTTTCTTCTTCAAGGACCCATACTGTATGGCTGGTCTACACTGAATGATGCCTATAGGTAACCCTTGCAGACTGGTTAACTGTGTGAACAGGTTCTACCGACTCCTCTTACGTGAACTGCTTCAGCGGTATTAAAAATGGGATAATAGTTTTTAATTATTCCATAAAAAAACACTCTTGTTTTGTTTCATTTCTACTGCAGCGTATTGCTGACACGCCAGAAATGGAGAAACAGATCAGTATCACATTATAATGTGAAGTTTAAGGTTATAATAAGATGTTTTTCACATTTAAGATATTTTCATGTTATAACATGATCACTTACACTGTTTCACGATTCACGTTTTAATGTTATAACAAATATGGCTCATTTACACAATTTGAGTAGGTTTCACTTTGTGCTTGAGACATCAAGTTCTAACGTGAAATGTTTTACACTACAACAATTTATCACATAACGTGGAAGGTTATCATGTTATAACAATAGGTTATCATGTTATAACAATAGGTTATCATGTTATAACAATAGGTTATCATGTTATAACAATAGGTTATCATGTTATAACAATAGGTTATCATGTTATAACAATAGGTTATTGTGTTATAACATTAAACGTTTTATACAATAAATTATCACTTTATGTGAAATATTAAACGTTAACATGATAACTAGTTAATTGTTAAAACAAGAAAGTGTCTTGATATAACGTGATAAGTTTGTATGTTGTAATAACATGAAAACATTTTGTTATAACAAGAAACTTTTCACATCATAACGGGATAATTCTGTTTTTCTTTTCCTAGTGTGAAAAAACAGTTAAAAATGCTTGCTGGGCAGTTTTTGTAGTCGCATTTTCTACATATTTTTTCAAAATGTATGTAAATATATGGGAATTATTCATGAGACCCAGTCAGAAGGGTCACCAGTCTTGTAGTTCTCCATGTCGTCATGCTTTCTACAACCTTTAAAATGTCACACTAACTAACGTGACTTTTTCTGAGCCTACCATAAGAATCTACTTATCTACAGGCTGAGGCATCTTCTCATCAGCTGCTACACTGCACAAGGCCACGTGTTTGGATTATTTTGGCAGATTATGTTTCCCCTCAGCCTTTGTTATTGCACAGCTATATTGTGCCATAGATGTTATTCTACAGTGAGAAGCAGAGCAGGGAAAGCAGAGTGTTTTAACTGGGCAGTGGGGGAATCCTAGTGCCTGTGTACCTTTACTACAACTGATTTTCCAAATGTTCACATCTATTCAGTCAGTCAATACAATGCCCTCCAGTGGATCAGATAGTACTGATCAATGTCAAAGCACAATGGACGACACAATAATTGTATCCATCCAGTGGAAATCAGATATGCTGATCAATACTGCTACAATAAACCAGTAGCTTGCTGGGTGTGTATCTATCTTCCAGGTAGCCAGTGGTGCAGTTTATTTGTGCTGTAAAATCAACGATGGGAAACCTGAGACTTGTTTGACTTATCCATCACAGTGAACATACTTATCTGCGTTTAATGTTGCCTTAGTTACATATCAATATGTATCAGTTTGATAGCATTGTGTGGTTCATTGCAATTCTTTAAACAATTCCATTTGGATTTGTATGCAATATTACTGTAACTTTTCCCAAAAAATAGTTGATGGATTCTACTCGGCAACGTTGGAATGAGTTTAGATTCTGTACAAGTTGATTTGTTATGGCACATTTAAAATGAGAGCTGACAGAAAGAAATTGGCAAATATTTACATAATTCATTTTATCGTCTGTTAAACATTTGCTGTTGTAGTTCATCTCAAATATGAGGACATCCTGCTTTTTTTGTCATGAATCAACATCAATATCTTTCTGTTTTTGACTTTTGGAAATTTGGATGGGCACCTTCTCTGAATATTTTCACGATTCAAACTATTTTTTTGACCAAGCGTGTATTTGATTAACCTGAGGTAATCGCCAGATGAATCGGTAATGAAAAATAATCATTGGTTGCTGCCCTAGTTAAAGTTTTGAAACCAATGGCTTTGTTCAAGGTAGTTAGAACGCATTGAAAGATGAAAACACTTTACTTCAACTTAAGGATTAGTTAACGTGCTGGGTAGGTTGGCCTGGCGTACCACCTTTCAGCCCCCGGCTGCTACGGAAATCCTAGAAACCTAAAAGAAGAAAAAATATGCAACTAGTTCTGATCATTAAACCTCAAGGAAACATCAAGGCCCATTACACTAACATTATCATTAACTAGCTGTTATTTGTAATCTTTCTGTTTTTGCGACCAGATCTATGCAGCTCTCAACATCTTCTTCGGCATGGCCAGCATCGGCCTGCTGACGGTGGTGGCCATCGACCGATACCTCACCATCTGCAGACCAGACATAGGTATCTATTTCCTGCACTTCTGCTCGCCATGCAAGGGTGGAATTTCAACTGGGGATGGGGGGGACACATCCCCCTCACTTCCTATTTATATAGTTGGCAGTGTATTCTCCCTTGATGAAGGTTACAATTTTAGAGAGGTGTTGATCCAACTGTGTGATCATTTCGGAGGATGTAGATTAGTTTAACTGTAACGCATCATTTAGAGTGATGCTTTGTTTAGCCTTTACCCTCACTGGCATTTATAGCAAGACCCTTCATTTGGATTACATTACTTTTAGCTTGGTGTACCTTATAAACTGGCGACTCATCAAATAATTCCTGATCCCCAGGGTTATTGGTGACCCCTGACCTTTCTTTTTGAGCCGCCATCCAGACAGAAGGAGATCTTACTTGTACACATCAAAGTCAATTGTAACGGGGGATTACCATAGCACCTTCATGTTTCTGATGGGATAAACCTTTTCACTTGTAATCAAAACCAAATCAAACCAGTATCTCCACACTGACCCTCCTGAACTTTCATTGTGAATGGACATATCATTTGTCTCTCCAGGGCAGAAAATGACGATGCGATCATACAACCTTCTTATCCTGGCAGCATGGCTGAATGCTGTGTTCTGGTCCTCCATGCCCGTGGTGGGCTGGGCTGGTTATGCCCCCGATCCCACCGGAGCTACATGCACCATCAACTGGAGACAGAATGACGCGTGAGTTATCAGCAGACTGCAGGTGTTACTGCATACTTTACACCTGGCAGAAACTATATTGTTTTGTTATAAAACTACTGAGAAAATTGCCCACTTATAATGACAATTAAATACTGCTGCCACTACTAATACTGCTGCTACTGTGATGATTTTGAGTTGTCACAGCTATTGTCTCAACTTATTTATCCATAAAAACAGTGCATCCTTTTCAACCAACACTGATTACAAAAACCCAGAAAATAAATACCCACAGATTAAAACCGTAAAAAAACAACCATAAAACATAAAACTATACTAAATATATCTGTGAAGAAGATACACCCCAACAACAATGCAAAAGCACACTAATGCCTCACTTCCACGGCCTGGTACAACTCTGCTCGACTCCTCACTTTTGGTACCAGGTATTATGTCTCTATTTCGTTCTGCACTGCAGGTAGTACCCTCTCTGTAGGCGGGACTTTTAGCTGAATGCCATAGCAGCTCCTGCATGAAACTGCCATGACATAATTTTCAATGTGACACTCACTGGATCATAGAGTGCTCCAGGGATGACGCATTTTTGAAGGCCAGAAGCAAACATCGCCCCGGTTTCTTTGACAAAAAGCCAATGGGAGTTTTCCATTGGATATTGGATTATTGCAGAAATGAAGCTCTATAGCAAACAAATGATACTTTTGTTCATCTACATTTACTACAGTACATCAGGTTACGCAGCTGAAATGTAAAGAATGTCTTAGCTTAAGCCCTTCATAAATTCATCTGATTACTAGGGGCCTTCAGTCATGGAGCAGTCACAGCAGCATCATGAGATACAACTAAACTCACAGAAACAACAGTTTCAACTGAACAAACGGATATCTGTGATTATGAGCAGGAAAGATTCAGACCAATTTATGTTTTCACAAGCATTGAACAAATATTGATGCAGTTTACAGTAAGATATTCCAGTAATTCTCGATAGTGCTGGAGCAAAATACACTGGCCATATTTAGAACATTTTAAATAGTTTGGCTCCAGTGAGTGAAGCCAGAAGAGAATATTATACTGCTACTACTATGTTATGCCATTACTATTACAACTGTAATTATGCTATAAGGCAACTTTGAATTGATTGGAAAGGATTAAGATTTTAAACTCTGACTTTTAAAAGTCAGCCAGACCAAAGATGAAACATAATCCAGTATGTCAATGTTTGAGCAGACACTAACTAACTTTTCCTCCACAGCTCCTTCATCTCTTACACTATGGCTGTGATCGCTGTGAACTTTGTGTTGCCTGTTTCCACCATGTTTTACTGCTACTACAACGTGTCGGCCACTGTGAGGAGATACAAAGCCAGCAACTGCCTGGACATCATCAACGTCGACTGGTCAGATCAGATGGATGTCACCAAGGTGAAAGCTGAACCACACTGAGCCATCGAGCTCGCTCTTCTTTCCTCTACTCTGCTTCGTGTTCCACTTATGTTCCACTTATGATGGCACACAGCTTTGTCGTAGCCCATCTTTTTAGCGGTTAAACAAACTTGTCCAACATCATTACAGAGGCATGTTTTGGTTGTCTGTCTCACATGCATCTGTATTAAATTTGAATCAATATAGTCTTTATGGGCCACTTTATCAGCGTAACGATGGCCCAAAATGTTTTTTTGTATGCGTTTTTTAAATCCATCCGATAAAAATCGTCACAAACAGAAAACTTGCGCACTGAGTCTGATGTGTTTTTTTGAATGCCATTTGTTTTTTTTATTTGCAATACAAGACAAAACTGAATTGATTAATAATTAATTCATTATGTTAATTATGAATGAATGACATTAGCAAGAAGCTATCGTTTAGCTGCCTAGAGCACAATGATTACCATCTAACCATACATCCTTTGTTTTGTGACCATCTCCGATTCCAAGCTGTCCTGTGATCAGCTTCTACAATCTGTTTTTTAAAATCTGTGTGACTCTGTTTGTCGTAAAGTGCTTTGTGCTGGGAGACGAATGAACCCAGTGAATCAGCTCAGATGCCATTTTAAATACTGAAGTTTTCATTTAGGGCAGCTCTGAGCGGTCAAAGAACTCTGACGCATGCGAAATAACGCAGAAAAATCGAATTTATTGAGAACACTTTGTGGACGATGTGTAAATGGAATTTTCACAACATGACGTTGCATTTATTTTCGAACGTGTAACAATTTTGGATGACTTGGTGTCTTAAAGTTCTTAAAGGGACAATTCTATTCTGTTTCATGTTACACATGTAGTTATGCTATTGGACTGTGAGCAAAAATGTGGCTTCATTCAATTTACTCTCTCCTTTATACTATATACAATATTTTTGCCTGTATTATATGAAAGCTGTGTTGCTGCGTTTGTGGCCGGCAGATGTCCATGGTGATGATTGTCATGTTCCTGGTGGCCTGGTCTCCGTACTCCGTGGTGTGTCTCTGGGCCTCCTTTGGTGACCCAAAGACCATCGCTGCCCCCATGGCTATCATCGCTCCACTCTTTGCCAAGTCCTCCACCTTTTACAACCCCTGCATTTATGTCATTGCCAACAAAAAGTGAGTGTCTTTCTCGTCATTATGCTTTGATAATAGTTCATGTGTGTGTAGATGTACTTGTTGCTTGTGAGAGGCAGTTGTGAGGATAGAGAGGGGGTGATGGGGCCCATAATGAGACTGTGGGTCCCTGGGCACAGACATATAAAAAGGGCAGTACTCCTGTTCAGTAATCACTGAGTAATGTTTTAATGATGTACTGTATTTTAAATTGATAATGAGTGGATGATCTCTTCCTGCAGGTTCAGAAGAGCCATCATAGGTATGGTTCGATGTCAAACCAGGCAAAGAATCACCATCAATACCCAGGTTCCCATGACAACCTCCCAACAACCCTTGACCCAGTGAGGTGAAATCCCATTGTATTAAAGTATCCTGGCATTAAAACCATTTATAGAAGATTGCTACGGTGAATTAATATGGATCAGTGTCAGTGTTTCCATAATAATCTAATGCACTGCGGTGTTTACTGTGTACATTCCACTTGCCGTGACATTGTAGTCATTGTGTGTGTTGTGGTAAAACTGACAATGCAACTCTTTCTGTGTGCGGACTGCATTCTTCAACTGCTACAGAAGCATCCCCTTTGCTTGGAAAAGGCCAAAGTAAGACATTACTTTTTGTTTTCACATGTGCTATCTATGCCCATACAGCGGTGCGACCTCTCTCATCAGATACAATAGGATTTAATTTAGTGACACCGACATTGTAGCTCACATCAGAATCCCAAGAAAGTTTATTGGACACGTAGAAATTAATTTTGATTCTGTGTCACTACATGTATTCTTAGGCCCTGTTTACACCTGGTATTATTATTATTAATGCGTCTCCAGGGACCGCTTGGACCCCACTCACCTCCTCTATATGCACGGACATCATTTCTGTTTGCAAAGACCAAATGCATTGTTGCTTTTAACCAGTCTATTTTGAATGAATTCATTCACTTATTTGTGCCGAGCAGATAAAGCAGTTAGCTAACAGTAGACTGAGAAAATAATATTTCATTAACTGTGACGCTGAAGGACACCGGTGTTGTATCAAATACTGTTCACTAACAAGGACCACGCCAATAACAGTATGAGTTTCGAGAGGTTTATTGCATAATGGAATGATTGTTAGATTTAAGAAGCAGAAGGGGTCGAGGGATGTAGGGTAGGGGTAGAGGGATGTAGGGTAGGGGTAGGAGTCGATGAAGGGATGTAGGGATGAAGGGGTAGAGGGATGTAGGGTATCATCAGTATCCCAATGCTACATCAAGAAGTATTTACATTTAATTTCTGTTCATGTTTTGAATGCAAAATGTTAATCTCCAATATAAATATTGACTATAGTGGTGAAGTGAAGTACTTACACTGCTGCTTTGTTGCTGCTGGGGTCAAAATAACATGAAATAAAAGTCATGGTTCACATAAAGTAATTTCAGTAAATATTTATTCATTCAACTCTTCACCTCCAGCAAGTTACCCATCGAACACTTCCATTATTGCTCACAAATACAAACAAGCACAGAGGCAGAATGCATCATCATATTATAAGGGTGGGTCTGATAATCATGGCTGCACTGTGCTGGCGATAGAAAACTCACTGTGCAACAAGTTAAATTTACAAAAATACATTAAAGAATTTGTAATAAATGTTTACAGGAAGAAGAAGAAGGCGGCTGCATAAATATCCATGTGATGAGCACCAGATCAGAAATAAAGTGAAAATGATCAGAGTCAGTTTACAGTAGATAGACAGGAACTCTACCCATTCATAACTCAATGCCTGAATGACTCACTGTGTGCGTGGCAGTGGAGTGGATGTTTTGGATACCTAAGAAAAGATCTCTTTAAAGCCCAGAATCACACTCTGCTAAATGAGCCGACACTGGACTGCAGACTTTTGAGGACTACAGCAATCTGCAAAATGGGACTTACATTTAGTAGATCAGGTGACATGTGAATTTTGATTACAAGTAAGAATGTGATTATTTGATCATCTGCAATGTCGATTCAGATCAGCAGCCACCTGCGTTAGCCCTTCAAAAAGACCACAAACTCGACCGAGCCTCATCCTGAATGCGCTGAATAGGAAAAGGCCTTACGTATCTACAGGGGACTGTGGATGCTCTGGTCTTGTACAGGTACGGTATTCCTGCAGTGTTTCACACGCTGGTGCCGCTTCAGGCGATATTGTTCTCCAGCCAGCCTCTGATCTCGTTGTCATTCCTCCGGATCCATTCGATGTTGTTCCTCACCGTCTCCAGCGCCTGCTGCCGAGGCATCTCCCCGGCACCGGCGTTTGGATTTAAACTGAAGAACTGCTCCATCTGCAAGGGTGGCACGGAGAAATGTGTTTCAAGAGGCCTGAAAACAGGTCAACCTCTACTTGCTTTGAATCAAAATCAAACATTTTATCCCCTTTTTCAGCGATCAGTAGATAATACCCCATCCTTAGGGGGGCCTTAATTCATAAATACAATGGTGAAAAGTTTTCACAATGAGGAAAATTTATCAAAATGTCCATAGAAACTCATCCATCCACCCACTGGGTTTAAAACACCTTTTGGCAGAATCTTTAAACATTGAGGCAGGCAAACGGCACAGCACAGAAGCAGTGTATTCAACCAACCAACCAAATCTATGTTAGGAAATGAGATAGATTCCGTGAGGGGTTTTGGGAAGTTTCTATGGATCTTTTCATTCATTTTGCCTGCATAAACTTTCACCATTGTAATCCACTTTGAAAGACTTTGATACAAGCTGACCACATCAGTGGGCGCAGTCACCTTTGAGGCCTACTGGGAGTATTTATTACTTTTGTGAAAGATTTTAGTGGAGTATTTCTTTCAGAAAGAATCATTAGAACTGTGCATGAAGATAAACTACCCGCTCTTCAGTAAAAATAACTAGATTGTTCAAATCAATAAGCTAAAAAGATACCACCATTTGAAGAATGTGTAACCAGGTAGAGAATTTGAGCCCTTAATATCTTTATCCATCCATCCATCCATTTTCCACCGCTTATCCGGGGTCGGGTCGCGGTGGCAGCAGGTCAAGCAGGCCGACCCAGACCTCCCTCTCACCGGCAACATGTTCCAGCTCATTCTGGGGGATCCCGAGGCGTTCCCAGGCCAGCTGGGAGATGTAATCTCTCCAGCGTGTTCTGGGTCTTCCCCGGGGTCTCTTCCCAGTTGGACGTGCCTGGAAAACCTCCAGTGGGAGGCGTCCAGGAGGCATCCTAATTAGATGCCCGAACCACCTCAGCTGACTCCTTTCGACGCGAAGGAGTAGCGGCTCTACTCCAAGCTCCCTCCTGATGACCGAGCTCCTTACCCTATCTCTAAGGCTGAGCCCGGCCACCCTACGGAGGAAACTCATTTCGGCCGCTTGTAGCCGCGACCTTGTCCTTTCGGTCACGACCCAGAGTTCGTGAACATAGGTGAGGGTAGGAACGTAGACCGAGTGGTAAATTGAGAGCTTTGCCTTCCGGCTCAGCTCCCTCTTCACCAAGACGGTCCGGTGCAGTGCCTGCTTTACTGCTGCAGCTGCACCGATCCGTCTGTCGATCTCCCGCTCCATCTTACCCTCACTCGTGAACAAGACCCCGAGATACTTGAACTCCTTCGCTTGAGGTAGGCACTCCGTCCCCACCTGGAGGGAGCAATCCACCGTTTTCCGGCAGAGAACCATGGCCTCAGATTTGGAGGTGCTAACTCTCATCTCCGCCGCTTCACACTCGGCTGCAAACCGCCCCAGTGAATGCTGGAGGTCACGATCCGAGGAGGCTAACAGGACCACATCATCTGCAAATAGCAGAGAGGCGATCCCGAGACCCCCGAAACTGACGTTCTCCGCCCCCAGGCTGTGCCTAGATATCCTGTCCATGAAAATCACGAACAGGACCGGTGACAAAGGGCAGCCCTGGCGGAGGCCAACACACACCGGGAACGTGTCTGACTTATTGCCGAGAATGCGGACACAGCTCCTACTGCAGTTGTACAGAGACCGGATCGCCCGTTGTAACGGGTCCGGCACCCCATACTCCCGCAGCACCCCCCACAAGACCCCCCGAGGGACCCGGTCGAAAGCCTTCTCCAAGTCCACAAAGCACATGTAGACTGGTTGGGCAAACTCCCAGAACCCCTCCAGTAGTCTTGCGAGGGTAAAGAGCTGGTCCACTGTTCCACGGCCGGGACGGAATCCGCACTGCTCCTCTTGAATCTGAGGTTCGACAAGCGGTCGGAGCCTCCTTTCCAGCACCCTGGCATAAGCCTTCCCCGGGAGGCTGAGTAGTGTGATACCCCGGTAATTCGAGCACACTCTCCGGTCCCCCTTTTTGAAGATGTGAACCACCACCCCGGTCTGCCATTCCATGGGCACTGATCCCGACCCCCATGCGACATTGAAGAGGCGTGTCAGCCAGGACAGCCCAACTATGTCCAGCGCCTTCAGCATCTCAGGGCGGATCTCATCCACCCCCGGCGCCTTGCCACCAAGGAGCTTTTTGACTACCTCAGCGACCTCTGCCAGGGATATGGGTGAGCCTCCCCCTAGGTCCTCAGGCGCTGCCTCCTCTGCAGAGGACATGTTGGTCGGGTTTAGGAGTTCCTCAAAGTGCTCTTTCCACCGCCCGACAATGTCCTCCGTCCGGGTTAGCAGTTCCCCCCCCCCTGCTGAGAACAGCCTGGGGTAAGCCCTGCTTTCCCTTCCTGAGCCGTCGGATGGTTTGCCAGAACCTCCTTGAGGCCAACCAAAAGTCCTTCTCCATGACCTCCCCGAACTCCTCCCATGCCTGAGTTTTAGCATTCGCGACCACCGCAGCTGCAGCCCTTCTGGCCTGCCGGTACCTGTCAGCTGCTTCAGGCCTTGAAGGTCTCCTTCTTCAGCTTGACGGCTTCCCTCACCTCCGGTGTCCACCACCGGGTTCTCGGGTTGCCGCCACAACAGGCACCGATGACCTTCCGGCCACAGCTCCTAGCGGCCGCGTCCACGATAGAGGCTTTGAACATGGTCCACTCGGATTCCGTGTCCCCAACCTCCCTCGGGATGTGTGAGAAGTTCTTCCGGAGGTGGGAGTTAAAGACCTCCCGGACAGGGTCCTCCGCCAGACGTTCCCAGTTCACCCTCACTACACGTTTGGGTTTGCCGGGTCTTTCCAACCGGTTCTCCTGTCATCTGATCCAACTCACCACCAGGTGGTGATCAGTTGACAGCTCTGCTCCTCTCTTCACCCGAGTGTCCAAGACATACGGCCGCAGATCAAATGATACGATTACAAAGTCGATCATTGATCTCCGGCCTAAGGTGTTCTGGTACCAGGTACACTTATGAGCCACCTTATGTTCGAACATAGTGTTCGTTATGGCCAAACCGTGGCAAGCACAGAAGTCCAATAACGAAACACCATTCGGGTTCAGATCGGGCAAGCCGTTCCTCCCAATCACCCCCCCGCCAGGTTTCTCCGTCATCGCCCACGTGAGCGTTGAATTCCCCCAGGAGAACTATGGAGTCGGTAGGCGGCGCCCTTTCCAGGACCCCTCCCACCGACTCCAAGAAGGCCGGATACTCCAAACTGCTGTTTGGTGCATAAGCACAAACCACAGTCAGAGCCTTGCTCCCCGCAACCCGTAGGCGCATGGAGACGACCCTCTCGCTCTCCTGGGAGAACTCCAACACAGCGGCGCTCAGCCGGGGGCTCGTGAGTATCCCCACTCCCGCCCGGCACCTCTCACCCTGGGCAACTCCGGAAAAGGACAAAGTCCAACCCCTCTCCAGGAGCTTGGTTCCAGAGCCAACGCTGTGTGTGGAGGTGAGTCCAACTATTTCTAGCTGGTATCGCTCCACCTCCTGCACCAGCTCCGGCTCTTTCCCCGCTAGCGAGGTGACGTTCCACGTCCCTAGAGCTAGTCTATGCCGCCGGCGATCGGCATGCCCGGGCCACCGCCTGGTCTGCATAGCACCCGACCCCGATGCTTGTCCCTGCGGGTGGTGGGTCCACAGGGTGGCTGCTCCATGGTGTTTATTCGGGCTGAGACCGGGCTTTATTTTTAGGATTATTTTTCCATTTGTGATCTAACACAGCAGATAATTTACGTCTTTAATGTCATTTTAATTTAACCTTATTTCTGTTGATTAAACAAAGTGTCAATCACAGCAGTTTTACCGAGATACGCTTCTCATTGGTTATTTCGGCGAATGAAGACTCCCGATTGGGCAAAGGAAAATAAGTCCCGCCCTACCAGAAAGACGTTAGACGTTACAGAGTAAGAGAATGCGCAAGGGAACGAGCACTATCTGTTTCATAAAGTAGTTCAGCCGTTACAAGTGATAACTGTTTAAACGGTCAGAGACACAGCGCTTTGTGAGACTGCACTCAGCAACGTGAGAGGTGATTCAGAGACCTTTGTGCCACGAGTTTACAACTTTTGGCAGCGTCTTGCCTTGTCTTATACAGGCTAGGTTTTTGATGTTCCCTGGATACCTTTGATACTGGATATGGAACTCTTCCTGACGAGGAAGATGGCGAGCCACCACTGAACTGATCATCTCCTTACCTCGAGGAGTAGGATCAAGATTTTCTTTGTTGCTGAGGAGAAAACAAGCGTTTCTTCGTTTCTCATCACCTGAGTGCACCAGTGTGGTAGGATTAAGAAAGCAACACATCTTACTACTTTGACTTATTCTTTTGACTTTGGAACTGAAACTGACTGTTGAATATTTGAACTGACTGAATAAGGAAACAAGGAAGGAGCTTGAATGCGAAAGGAACAAACTGAAGGAACACTGCATCTCAGAGACACTTTTACACATTTCAATGGAGATGTGCTGAGTTATCTGATTGAGAAGAGCATTGTAAATGTTGTATAAGATGTCAATATTATTTTTATCTTCACAAGGTTCAATATAATCTTTTAAATCAAACCATTCTGTGGCTCCAGTTCTTTGTGTCTATTATTGGCTATAAACCTCTCCCTATGAACCTAGGTCCTGGTCCAACAAATAATTTGAGTATACCTACAGATACTAAGAGGGTTACATATGACAAACAAAGTAGGAGTTGCACAAAAAGGACAGTGCCAACCTTCCATAGCTGGAGCTCTGTGTTGTAGGTGGTGGTAATCCGACCCAGTAGGCGACCAAGGTTCCTGTCATTGATGGTGTACCTGTTGAGAAAGAAAATTAATTATGGTCGGCGACCCCTCTCCTGTCGTGCCCCCTCCCACCCCGCCAGAGCATGCACAGTCATCTTTCACCCACCTCTCTCAAATCCCTCTTCCTCAAGTATCTCGCCAGTATTCAACCGTTTATCTCCAGCAGCACCCCATCCTCCCATAGCCCATCAACACACACCCTTCAATTTATGTTCCTTTCCCAAAAAGACGTGGCAAACAGAGAAGGCCAATTCTTTACCAGGGTGTCTGGTGCCCGCACCAGGAATAGTTGCCCCCCACACCCCAACCACACCTGCGGACGGACTAGCAAAGCACTCGTTAAGGCAGTGGTGGGCCGTCAGGGCCAGCTAAGCCTTCTCTGCTGGCCTAAACAGAATCACAAAATTATAGCTATTTTATAATTTAATCATTTTTAATAAATACACTACATGTATTCTAATCTAATTATTTTTCCCATTATCTTATTTTCTCATTGCACAGCTACTGTCTTCCTCAGTTGCTCTGCTTCCAGCACAGCTTGTTTTAAGTAGAGCTTTTATCCAATCAGATTTCACCTCTATGTCTCTAGGTAAGAAGAGAGGCCCAAGGCCCTCTAGGTAGACTTTGCAGATTAAAGTAAATGGGGACGATATTGTTGATTGTCATAGTCTTCAACCAATCACATCTTTAGTTTGACATGTTGGGCATATTCTTTGACATGTCAGAGTATTCTAGGTAGCCTGCTACAAATACGTCAGCATTAACGTGCAGCTCAGCATTAAGGTGCAGCGTGATTGGTCAGTGGGCTAGCGTGACTGTTGTACCTAGCTAGCTAGCTAGCAGAACTTAGTATTAGTAGTAAAAGTTCAAGTTGAAAGATATGTAAGAAGTTATGACATTTTTAGCGTTTTGCTTGGTGTAGATTCTTTTTTTTTTTTTTAACATTCAATGGCTGAAAGAGGAGAAACAGATTTGGTGGAGGAGTTACTGGCAACGCCTTTCTGGAGGACATTTCAGGAAAAAATTGACATTGTATCAAAGGGTCGGCTAACCCCACAGCTAGCAGCCCTGACCCAGCATGGAAAAGGATTTGTACGACTGGTATTCCTGGCTAACAGCGTCGGAGAAGCGTTGCACATTTTATGGCTACTGAGCATCTTTGTGTTTGGAGCCGTTTGGAGCTACGCTACGCTAACCTGAGGTGGCTCACCAAGGCAGCAACACGACACCATAGCACGACAGGACACTTACAAGCTACGGTGCTTTTGAAAACGTTTGCTGAGACCAGAGTGGATCTACAACTCAACGAACGCGATCGCAGGAGGACCTCTGGCTGGAACTGAACTGCACTGATCTTCTGTACAACCGCAGTATTAAACTCTTTGTTATCAAAGAGAGGATGGACTTTGTCTTTAAGTGAACAGCATCTGGGGTAAGTGAAGTGCTTTTGTGTTTTTACATCTGCATTAGCGTTACTACTGTTAGATTTGTCTGTCGTGTCATTTTTATGATATGGTTAATATTTGTTCCCTCTGATGTGAATAATATTTGAATGGCTTGTGCTCTTTAGTGTGCGTTGGAATACGTGTTTTAGCGCTGCAGTGTTGCTGGATTGATTAGTCATGCTTTGTTATGTAAATACAGTATATTCAATTTTATTTATTTTTATTTTATTATACTATATTGATCCCGTTAAGGGGGAAATTTGTCTCTGCATTTGACCCATCCCTGTATATAGGGAGCATATATACAGTATGAGCATGTATATATGCGACTATTTTTTTGACTATATGCATTGTCCGTTAATGACGAAGCATCCCGTAATGTGCGTATTCATGTATCTGTTTTCTTTTACAAAGCAAGAATTATGGTGTGGAGAAATGGGGATTGTGTGGCGATCGCTTTAGCCCTGTTTGAATCAGTAGGGAACAGCTAAACGCTGCGGGGAGAGTTTGTAGTGTGTTGGTTTTCCTGCTAAGCTAGTTTAGCGCGCCTCCCAGAACACACGCGCCTCACCAGAGTACGTACAATGTTTTGTTTCCGGGTGGGCGTGTCAGACACCATGTTGCCAGTTTGAACAAAGTCCACCGAAAACATTATATTTCCCACAATTTAAGCTTCTGTATTTTCCAAATGCACTAGTATTATTCAAACGTATTGTCCGGTTCGTAAGCCTCGTACCGAATGGTTTAATACGAATGTGTCTTGTTACACCCCGAGAAACAAATAACCGTAGCTGTGGCGTCATAATGAGATCATTAGGAGGTGGTTCAACTGTAGTAGGACAGCACTGAAGGCCCAGTTATAAAATGCACGGCCCGCCACTGCGTTAAGGTACATGTTCGCCACTGCTGTACAAGACCATCCCGATGAAGAGTTTGTAACCCTAACCCATACACCGGCGACACCCTATCGGTTAAACAGGTCAAAGAGGAATTTGTGAGTATTATTGAGTATAATACTCCGGTAAAAAGAGGCATTGATTAACACGTATCTTCCCCACACATTCCAAGCATCAGCAGCGTTATTTCTGGTCTTTGTTGCACTGACCTGTTGACCAGGTAGTCCCAGTTGAGTGTGGTCCAGTCCCAGGCCATGTTCTGCCCCAGTGGGTTAAGGGAAACATATCGCACCACAGTGAAGAGATCCTGACTCCTCACCACACTCTCATTTTTAGAGGCCTCCAGGAGCCTGATGGGAACAAAGGTTATTCTCTCCACATAAATATTCCTCATAATGATTTTAAAGATGATCTTGTATGTAAAATCCAGTCATATTATCAGACTAAAAGTAAAAGCGGTGCGACAACACAAAGGAATGTCCCAATAGAACGTTAGAAACTAAAAGTTTACAACTTACATCAGATACTGTTGAAACATCACAGTTCCCAAGGTCAGGAATGAACCTTCATGTTAAAAATTCTATATATTTATATATGAGGTATCAGTTTCATCTCTCTATTGCAGTGAATTGATTTTCTCATCTAACTGAGGGTGAGCGGGCAAAACATAAGACTCTCCCTATGAGTCCAAAAGTGTCTGCAAAGCAGTTTGAAACAGTCCATGCAGAGGAAGCGAGAGTCCCCGAGGCTGAATCTGATCGCCACCCAGTCCAGTGCATTGTTTAAAGGAAAACCATGGTTTATTACAACACAGGTTTTACTTTCATAGGTTGGCGAGAAGTCACTTTCTCATACAACCAGAGGAGTCACCCCCTGATGGCCGTTAGAGACAATGCAACTTTAAGACACTTCAGCATTGTCTTCACTTCTTAGAACTGGAGGTGGCCACCTGATCTCATCCCAGCCAAAGTGATAAAATGAAAGTGTTTTCAGGTTATCAAGTCAACCACTCTGTATGATGAGTTGTTATTAATCACCTGTAGAGGAGTTCCACATTCTCCACAGAAGCCAGTCCATACAGCAGCTTGTCCTTCTCTTGAGCCAAAGAAGTGTCTTTGTACCGCTGGAACATTATGTTCCACTTTGCTTTGGTGCCCGAGTTCTTCATGCCATATCGATAGACCAGCAGCCTCAGGTTCACTGCCACGCTGCTGCAGGTCGAAAAGCCAACAAATGTTAGTCAGGTTCTGAAACAAACAGCTGTGTTTAAAAGATATTGTTTGAGGTGTTGCTTTTCTTGTTCTCACAGAAAACTGGTGAAATGTTTACAGGGTGGCCATGGCATACCTGCTTAAATGTTCTTGCTATTTGAAACATTATTGGTAAATGTCAGATGTGGGTGAAAATGACTAAATTACATACTATGACACATGATATTTTGAAAAATGATACCTGATTTCCCCACTGATCCACTGGTCGAAAATGCGAGAGGCTTCGTTCAAAGCTTCCTGATCTCCCATCTGACAGGCGATGCTGAGCGCCGTCTCCCTCAGTAACCTGCCGCCAGCAGAACACATGACACCCATTTCACATTGTGGTAAATTAGCGCATTGGGTTAGCATGGGGTTAGCATAAAAGAAGGACACGTGTTGGTAACAGTAATGGGATTGTGACTGCTCGGTCTGTACCTCTGCGTCTGTGTTCCGCTATCAGTCCATCCAAGTTGCGTTGTGAGTGCTTTAACATGGTTACGAAACAGTTTCTAGAAAAAACATGGTTCTTAATTAAGACAAGACACTACAGGCAGAACCAGTTTTCATGCACTAGTCAATTTTGAGATTTTGGTCTATTTTGCTTTCACATGTCTTCTCCCAGACCTGTGGAAAACATCCAAAACATACATTTAGGTGTTTCTTTTACCCCTTGGTGTCTGTGGATCTCTGCTAAATTCACCTAAAGTTACCATTAGATAGTGTATTATTTGCACATTTAAACATAACATTTCAGAAAACTTGTAATACAAAAATAATTGTCTTAATGTAAGTAATTAACTGGGCAAGTTTCATATTTTTTTCCTCTATTCACCTGTAGTGTCTTCAAAATGTAAGTAAACTTTCAAAACATATCTTTAAAGGCTGCTTTCTCTAAATGGGTTTGACTCTGACTCACTCAGAAATCTCCACTTCAGTAGCTCTTACATACACCAATTAGGGCCATTGAAGGTAAAATAATATTAATATAAATATAATAAAAATGTTTTAAGAAATCTTATGTATGAATTTATTTGTCAGGCTTATTGACTCTACATGTCGTCATCTTGGTTTTAACCAACATAAGGTTTAGTAGCACACGCTACCTGTCCCTGCTGTGGGGACATTGGTACAGCTGTCCGTTTGTAACGCATTACTAGGCCTATGTACTTTTATTGTCCTTGTATATCATTTTATGTATTTGTCATATATGGACCCTGAGTCTGAAATAAAGTTTGATTGATAATAATAATAATAATCAGTCACAAATTTACAAGAAAAAAACTTTTTTGCAGACATCACTTCAGTCTGCAAGGTTGGATCGACCTCATCACACCATAGACCCAGCAGAGAGCAAAATATATTACCTATATAAGTGTCTATTTATGTTCATAAAAGAACACAGAAATAACATGAAAGTAAATGCTTATCTGTATCTTTCAGGACCTTTGCCTTGCTCAGTGGTCATCCATCTTCCTTGCTTACTAATTTGAATGAAATACAATCGCACATTTTTTGCACAATTTCAGATTTTTTTATTAACGCAATTTACTGACTATATCTCTGATTCTTTTCACCGAATATTTAACCCACTCATCTGGCTCTGTAAAAAAAAAAAAAGGCTGCTGTGTTTATTTTTGCTGAGGTGGCTTGTTTTGATCACAGATAAACATCAAGGTTAATGAGGTTTTAAACTTGAAGGATTAGCAGCTCCCTCACCTGAAACAACGGGTAGAGTGCAGCATTGCCTGACAGCATGTCCCGGACATATGCGATAGAGGAGGCCACACGGTCCCAGACTATGTAGTCAGTCTCATTAGTCAGGTACTTGGTAAGATTGAAGGCATTGCCGTAATCTATAACATCTGCCCTGAAACAGTGGGATGAAACAGTCGTTGGCATCTCTGTATAGATGTCAGAGACATTGTCATCAATGTTGATGCAGTGTGTTTTGGGCTGAAATCTTACCTTGCAAGAGCAAAAACATCATCAATGTAGCTTGTGCGATCAGCTGCATCAAACTCCTGTTGAAGACAGAGTCAAAGAGAAGGTTACCATCGCGGTAACAGTGAGTTTGGTGTCTCTGATGATAGATCATTGTGTCATTAAAGGCTCTGGCTCACGGTGTTCTTACTCTTCCCCTTCAAGCTAAGAAGTTGGCATCAAAGGTAAAAAGCATAACGCAGAAAATTCAGCTCAAAATGTTTAGATGACACGTATGTGTCTGGTAGTTTTAAATGTAATACTGGCTGAATGTAGATTAATGGTGCGACGGAGATTTCAAGAATAAAGTTGTACTATCTTGAGGAAAGAAATCCAAATTGTACAAGAATAAAACGAACATTTTCATGAGAAAATGTCATAATAGGAAGTCATAGTATTGTGAGAAAAAAGGGTTATTTTTGTTGTTTGAGAAGAACATTCATGTTATGATAGGTTTGGCTGAATTAGATTACATGTGTATGTGTTACACATTTTTTGTCTCATAAAGTTATGACTTAATTCTTATATTATCCCTTTTATCTCATAACTTGTCTCATACTTAAAATATATGGAAAAAAGCAGAAGGACCCCTGTGGCTTCTACTCCGTTCTATTCAATGCAGCAATAGAAGTGCACACCCGGTATAATGCTGCTGGTTTACTATCATTCAACACAGCACATGCTGAAGTGAATGTATGATTTTGGTGTCAATGCTCACCCTGTGGCAAACCAGGGGGAAAAGCCGAGCAGACACAGCACAGGAGGCGGATCCCCAAGCTCAGATTGGGGGAGGTGATAGAGGGAGTATACTATCCAGTGCAGGTGCTGCAGCCACTAGGCACGTGGCAGTGGTCACACCTGCAGCCCATGAGCTAATTAGAATGAGCATATGTTCCCAGGGCTGTGAAGCAGCAGCGGCAGACAAACTGGGCAGAAGAATACGAGGATCTCCTGAACCTCTGGAGAGGAGCTGCAGCAGACCGGAGGTAATTAAGCGGACTCACCTCTCTCCTCTGCTCTACCCAAACAGGAGGGAGGAATCGTCTCACACTGGGTGTAGACCGAAGGCCAAAGACCCCGACCGGGAGGAATCTTTTGTTGAGTTTGACCCTATCCCGCTTTACCCTACCCTGTTTATTAAAGGACACTTTTTGTTATATGGTTACTGTCTCCGAGTCTCCTGTTTTATCTCTGAATCTTGCCTCCACGTCCCCCGGGTTGCCACAACACCTAAGCCAACTAACTGTACAATCACCAGACTTTTACATCATTCTGTAACTTCCCAGTGATGTTCTCGATGTATTCAAATTCAAACAATCCCAAAGTACTTACGTTCCCATGATGTTCTGCATGAGGAAGCTGCTACTTATACAGTATATAAACATTCCTATAGTCAGTGTATTACCTACAGTCACTTATATGATGGCCGGCATGCTCTCAGTTTGGAGAAGCAGACCGGAGCACTGGCGCAAAAGCTAAGTAATGTACTGCTGTAGTTTGGATCAGCAAGTCACTCAAAAACACAAACAAACTTATCGATTACAAAACATCGTTCTGCTGCTCCCGTCCACAGACACTTTACAGACCTCTATAACCGGGAACTGAAGCAGTTTTAGTGCTCTCTTCAAAACCACAAGACTCCATTGACAAAAACAGTCATTTTACTTCACAGAAAACGGGATTGTGAACTAAACCTTTCAGTTTCCAAAAACTGACTCAGCTAGTGCCAGCGCTCACATTATTTATAACCTTACTGATGAACTCACTTTGGCTAACCTGCGTTACTGGTTTTTGATTACGGCTGAGTGGCCGTTTCCCTTTGAAAAACACAGACTTGAATCAAATGCAAGCGGGACAGCAGAAGACGAGGGTAAGCAACCTTAACAGCAGTCAAACATAGCAGAAATACACACATCTAAACCTGAAGATATGCCGGGTAGTGTGTACATGTGCAGTGTGCTTCTAGATCTCTGAGAACAGCTCACCAAGTGGTTGTCCTGAAGCTGTTGACTAATGGCGTTCCACATGTGGTCGTCATGGTTGACCCTGTAGAATCCAATGTGATCGTTGTTGACCTTCAGCAGGCCGTCCACTGAGGCCGAGTAGTTACCGAGGACATGCTCTGAAAACCAACAGTCATTTTGAGAGTGTTTAGTGTGTCAAGGAAAAATCGCTGCACTGGTCAATATCTGCTGTAAAATACAATCTCTGATTTGAGTATTATGAAAATAGTCCTTTTTTGGCAAATGCAATCAATCTTCTCATCATAAGAAAATGGATTAAATTTGACATAAGTCATTGGTTGAATTAGTCTGTACTGATGAAATGTTTTTTTTAAATCATTTTGAATGTTTTCAAGATGATATCAATATACTTAAGCTGAGCATACTGCCTGCGTTGCTCTTGTCAAACATCGCCAACATATATTTGTCGCTCTTCACAGAGTGCCATTTGACTGGAATGGTCCACTTGTACCTGGAACAAAAACACATTCTTTCTTATTAATACACCGATGTACCAAACCTACACATATAAAACAACGACACAGTTGTGTTACACGTCACGTCGGCATCTGCGACTTCCCACAAGTCGGTTGATATGGAGGTTTTTTGCAAAAGTTATCCTCGCTACGGCCATTGCAATGGCAGCAGTACACATAAAAATGGCTGCCGTTCTGACCGTCCTGCTATGTAGATTTGAATGGGTGCTCAGCAGGAAGTGTACTGTGGCTTTATTGGAGCTTTTTCACTGAAAACAGCTGACTGCCAGAACAGTAAAGTTGAGGGCCGTAAAAAAAACAACTGTGAAGTGAAAGCTGAGGGGGAACTACACAGTTGGTGACAATTGTATCTTCTTCGTATCACTGACCCAAGAGGTGAAGGAGGCTGGCTGGTATCAGCTTTAGGATCCAGGAGGAATCGCCTTTGGCTCAGTTTGGCATCCATCTCCGAGACAGACAGGTCCAGCACAGGATAACCCATCTGTTTGGTCCATGTATCCATGACGTCTGCAACCGGCAACCCACTCACCTGGTCACAGAGAGGAGGAACCGGCTACTGCTCAGAAAGATTGGCAGACAAAACCTTAAGCAATGCTCCACCATTTTGGAGAAACATGCTTAAGTTTTCTTTCTCAGAGTGAGATGCTGAGGTCATAATCAATCTCATGCCTATCAATTAATAAGAGAGATTTAGTCAGGATGTGATTAGACTAGCTTAGCATAAAGACTGGACAAAGGAGGAAACAGAAAAAATATATATATTAAAAATAAACGTGCTTTATCACATTTGGTTTTGATTTAAAGCTGTCGCTATCTTTAATAAAAAACTTTTTTGTCATATTTGCTCAAACTGGTACTATAGCCTGACAGCAGTATATGAGTCTGATAATCTGTGAAAACAGCTGCCTCCTTTTAATGCTTCTCGTGGCACCGCGCCAGAAGAAAAACATCCAATCCGACCTGAGGACTTAATCTAGCCTTGGAAGATTCAAAAGCAATAAAGTTCAAACATACATTGGCGAGAGATGCCCAGAAGTTGGCCGTTTTGGCGTTCTTGAAGTAGTAGTCTTTCAAGTATTTCTGGTGGAAGAAGATAAAAAAAGGCTTTCATCAATCATGTGATGGAAACTTTAATGAACATGAATCAAAAGAGCTGCATCCATTTGTTAAATATCTGCCGTGAACTAGCAGCCGACTTACTCGACAGCCATCTCTGAACACGTCTTTGCCCATCCAGTCCTCCAGCATCCTGAGAATGGACGCTCCCTGTATGAAGTTGGATCATTTTCTTTACAGACAGTATTTCGCTGCATGATAATTCATTGTCTGCATCCAGTAGTCGTACCTTGCTGTACGAGATGGCATCGAACACGGAGGTGATCTCTGCTGGGTTCGACACGTTCACGATGATCGGGTGAGAGGAGATGAGGGCGTCGTCCACCATGACGGGAAGCACGTCACTGATGATCATGATGTCTCGCTGTAGGCCACATGTGGGACACAAGGGAAAGTCTTCAGGACCGACCGGTCAATTGACAGTGGGATGAATTGTGGCGCCGTTAGAAGGAGAACTCACCATGCCCCAGCTGGGTTCAGCTTTCTCCACACCAATGTACTCAAAGAAACTTGCAAAGCCCTCATTAAGCCAGAGGTCATCCCACCAATCCATGGTTACAATGTTCCCAAACCACTGGGAAAAAGATAAATGATGTGAGCTTTCGAGGGTCCAAACAAAGGAAATAATGTGGAATTTGCAGGGAAAAAACCTGCTAGGGGTTATCAAGGTGAAAAAACGGAACCGTTTTTGCCCATTCTTAAGACGGCCTGCAGAGAGAATCAGGCCTTTGTTGGAGACGAGCCTTCAAGAACACATTGTATAATATTTTAGTCGGAAGGCTCCCTGTTTTCTGACCTGCAAACCCAACATATCCTTCATGTTGTCTGGATAAATTCAATATAATGTACATTTTCAGAACACCAGTTCAGGGTGTGCGGCCTGTTCTCCTTCCCAGGTCAAACCGCCTCTTTTGTTGCGCTCGCAGACCTCGTAGGCCTGACACAGACAGGCCACAGCAGGATGAAGCGTACCTTGGACGGGTTTGTGAGGAGGTGTGGATGTGCTTAGTTGTGCTTTAGAACGTAACTGCGGTGAAACAATCAGAAAGTAACGTTTTATTTTTCTGATTCACGAGTTTGTTCTCACCGACGCCGCTCCCTCTCTTCATTCCTTCTTTAGCTCGCTCGACCACCGCTGTGCTCTTTCTCCCTCTTTCTCCCTCTTTCCCTCTCTCTCTCTCTCTCTCTCTCTCTCTCTCTCTCTGTCTCTCTCTCTCTCTCTCTCTCTCTCTCTCTCTCTCTCTCTCTCTCTTCCTTGCTCTTTGAGCCGGAGGGGAGCAGCTAATTTTGAATGCTGTTTACAAAGAAAAACCGACAATATGACTACATACCATACCTTTAACTCTATACTATACAGGTTTAAGGTTAATTGTTCAGTACCTACATGTTAGAAGGCCTTGAAAAGCTTGCCACTTAGAAGACTACTTCACACAAATGAAACACATGCTGATCCCTTATTTGAAGATCATAAAACTTTATTGACTTCCCCAAGGCCTCTTATCTCCCATCACAGCAAAACAGCTGATATCTCGGAAAGACATGTGCATCATAAAAAGATTGAACAATAGCACATAAAAGATTCTAAACATTTACAATTCTGAACTGTGAACCCTTTTTTTCTTTTGTGTGAAATAAAGATTTAAAAAACATCATACCATTGCCAAAGCAAAAGTGACATCTTCACATGTGGTTGAATTGTGACACAAAAAATATAACTAGAAAATATAAAAAGTCGAGTAATTAAAGTAGACAGCGGTACCTGGTGAACCAGCTCGTGGGCGATGACACTGGCCACTCGTTGCTTGTTGTAGGACGATGACTGGTTGACATCGTACAGCAGGTTGGTCTCCCGGTAGGTGATGAGGCCCCAGTTTTCCATGGCACCAGTACCAAAGTCAGGAATGGCTATCTTATCTGGATAAAAACAGCACAGAGAGTCCACTGAAGTAACAGCTTATCACAGATTTTTATTGCATTACTGCCTCACTAATGCTTGACAGTGATATAGTATCTTGAAATTACCGGCAATATTCACATCAATTGTTGGAATGGATGTTCTTTACCCCGCTTTGCTGAATTTCTCATTAACAGATTTCCCACCATCAGTTGTTTCCATGATGTTCACCCTGGAAGATTGGATTGGGTAATGGCTCTATTAACTCCTACACTACTTTCAGTTCATTCAAGATTCTGTGCTTTTTCTCAAAGCACTTCAATTCTTTAGTATAACAGGGAGCATTGTAAAACCCACTAAGTTGTCCCAACTGGTGGTGTTCTCACTGACTTACAGCTGCTCTTCCTAGAGGTACTGATCAGTTCATCTGTTTTTAATGGAATCCCCTTTAACTTCAAGTTAGGACAGTTTTTTTTATTTCCTGTCTGGTCAACATAATTATATAACTATTTGCATATCAAAAGATTGCTCCCAATAAGCTAGGGATGGGTTAAATGCAGAAGTCAAATTTCGTATATGTGTATATGTATATGACATTAAAATCCTAACTAACCAGCGGTAGACCATCAGCTCCTGTGTTCAGTCAGGTAAAATGGTAAAGACATGTATGGATAAAATTATGAAGCGATATAACTGCTTTAGTGCCCCGTCAGAAAGAGCTTTGTGGTGGCAAGTTAAAGTGGTGAGGGTATTCTAAGGCGACTGTGGCTAAGTGGAGAGCAGGGCTGTCCTTCAATCAGAAGATCAGCGGTTCGATCCCCGGCTCTGCTAGTTGCATATCGATGTGTCCTTGAGCAAGACACTTAACCCCAAAATTGCTCCTGTAGCTGTGCCTTCAGTGTAGAAATGTGATAGAATCTGAATTGTAACTTGCTTTGGGTAAAAGCATCTACGCTAAATGACTGTAATGTATTCTAAAGATAGTGTACACTTGAACTGAGCTCTAACCTACATTTTTCTGCTGCTTCCGTCCACAGCCACTAAAGCCACCGTCAGACAGATTTCTCATAACATCATTGATTAGCTTAATTTGGTAACCAGTAGAGGCAACATCGTGTGCAGATCCCGCGGGTAGGGGCAGGGTGGGGATGCTTTGCTTGGCACGTGATTAAATAAAAGCATCGAAAACAACTGCGATGGAGAACATGCCCCCCTGTGGAATAAATCTGCAGACACTAAACAGCCCCTGCAAGGACTTTTACATTTGTTATTCTTATCAAAAAACAGACTGTGACCCAAAAAATAAAGTGTGTCTCACTGTGATCACTGTGGTGGAACACTGTGAATCTGACGTGCTTATCCTACTATACATACTGTATAGTCTGAACGTACCCAGTTTTGGGATAGAGTATGTCATGTTGAAATATTCCTCAAAGTAGTCAAAGATGACTTTGGTTGTGTCGGCTGCATACGTTGCAGTTCCTAACTGACTTGGCTGGGCGTAGATTCTCAACTATAGAGGCGGAGAAAGAGAGAACACATATGTTTGCATGCATTGACCACACTAATTTGCCTGACAGTATAAATCTAACAGTATTAGTTACTTTCAACACTACTTGTCGTCATGAGACGGCATCGAAAGTGACACATAATGGCAAACTCACAGGAATTCCTCGGGCGGAAGTTCTTTCCACATGGCCGAACTGGTGCACAGCGAAACATACCAAATAGGTACTCATTGGAATGGACCTATGGAAGGAGGTCTTCACTTTATTGCCAGGTAGTTGTTGAGGGTTGCCCTGGAAAAGGCAGAGGGAAAGGCTGACGGGTTAATGTGGGTGTTACACAGACTGTGGAGCTGGGTGGATCCCTGTCCCCCAAATACAGATTCACAAGATTGATTCCTCTGCTTTTAGTATTCAAAAGTGATCACTCCAAGCCTGGCCTCCTCATCCTTTGTTATTTTTCTTTTCCCTTCCTTCATGGGAAGGTTTGAGTAATTATGCTCTTTCCACCTACAGCAACCGTACAGCAGTACAACATGTTTGTGAATTGTTTTATCGGCAAAGAAACTCCGCACATACAAGAAATTCAAAGTTGTCAGTGTTGGTTTAGTGACGCTTTGAATTTAGGGTTTCCCTCCAGAATGAAAATCTTAGATAAACCCTTGATGAAGCTCAGTCAAAATGATTAAACATATTGAATCTTGAACTTGATCGAAAAAAACAAGTGCATTACATTCTGAGATCAGTAAAATATTAAGGATATCAACATATAATAATATATATTATATAAATGAATGCACACAGAAGGTTTCACACAAGTGATTTGTATATAAATTACTCCACAAAAATATTCCTCAATACACTCAAAAATAGTTATCATATATAAATGTCAACAAAATCCACTTATAACCAATATATTTCTAAAGCACACAGAGATATTTGTAGTTTAACTCAATGGAATAGAAATCTACAAATATATGTATCTAAAAAGGATTTCTAATTTTCATCAACATATGTGGATGTTTTTACATCTACAAACAAACTGTTGTACCTGCATTTACAAACTGCTTGTCATGTGTGAACTTCATTTGTGTGTGTTTTTTTGAGATTGTGCCCCCACAAAGGTATACTATGATACACTAACAGTCAGGTGGGGAAATGGGTGGAATGCAAATGGTGGAAACTAGTCAAACAGCTAACGTTAGCTTTGGTTGTCCAAACATTTGACTTGCGTACCCCAGCTAAGTGTTGAACCAATCAAATATGGGCCTTTTTCAGATGCGAGGGTTCAAGGACAAATGATGTCATATGCTGTACAGCAGGGGCGTTTCTAGGATTCAAAGAAAGGGGGGGTTAGCCCCAAGGGGAGTGGCATGTTTGCGAGCAATTTTTTTCCCCCCATTTGGGGCCGCGGATATCCATTGTTTCAGACAGTTCATAGATTGGTTCAATCAGAAAGAGTGTGATTTTGCTCTGTAGTTTTGCTTGCATTCAGTATATGATAACAAAAGACAGAATTTCAGGGTCATAGTGAAATTTGACAACACAAATATGAACTTTTCTCAAATAAAGAGAAATAATTTTCCTACTTGTAAAGGAAATACGGATAAACTAGCTTTCATATCCGCGTCACTCCCAAATCCTAATTCTTAAAGGGACCGCCCACAATGGATGGAGAATGGACCTGACAGTGTCAACTTTATCTCGTTAAGTATAATGATAGGCTATTGGATTGTAATTTGAAGGGGGAGAAAACATACAAACCAGAACGCACGCACATATGTAGCATGTTAGAGTTATAAATAGCTTGTCCATGTGAGTAACAATAGTTTAATTTAATGACATCACTAAAAAAAAAAAAATTTTTTTTTTTAAAGCCAATAATGCCAAATTATTTGGGGGGGCTGAAGAACATTAAACACTAAAATAGGCCTAACGACGCCCCTGCTGTACAGATTGCAAATGAAATGTTAATGTTTGCGTCACCTACCTCAGGCGGCATGTTGGACAGAGCTCCGTAGCTAGCATCATGAGTGATGGAGATTTTGTAGGTGGCCTTCTTGTTGGGTTCATCGAAGCAGGGAAATGACTTGCGAGCGTCCGTTGGCTCGTGATCGGTTGCAGCGATCTTCCTGGTGATCGAAAGAAGGACAGATTATTGCAAGTGGGTTTGACACCTGGTGCTCTTCATTGTTGTTTTTTTCCTAAAGTATTTAACCCCTAAAGTCAAATACTTTCAGATGCAAGTTTTTCTTTTCTGATTGAGACCCCTTATGGTATTTTGCATCAGTTACTTCCCCTGACCACAGTTTATGAGGTAATAAACACTGAGGAACCAAAAGATTCAACCACGGCAGTGTTTACTGTAAAAGTCAAGACCTTTACCAAAACCTAAAATTGAAAGTGATACTCCAAAATCTGTCTTTTGAGTACATTTTTTAATTTTCATGTTGGCAAAAGGGTTTCAAATGGTCCATAGAACCTTTTTAACCTACTTCTGCAGCATGATCCACCTCTCTGTAGTCCATCCACAGTATGAGGTTGTGTATTTATCCAATGAAAGAATGACTGGAACACATTGGGCGTGCAGGACTGAAGTGGATTATGTTTCTGGAGGGGTTTGAAAAGTTTCGACGGACGGATCATTTTTTCCTCTGCAGTGTAAACATGTGTCTCCGTTTGAATCCACTGTAATGGACATGAACCCAAGCTGAGCCCAGCTGCAGAATGCAATCTTTTTATAGCCTCCTACAGCTGAAGAGTTCAAAAGAATACTCCAAAGATCCAAGATTCAACCAACATGTACGTTAGTATTAACTCCAAACAAACTGAGCCAAGATTTCACTCAATGGGAGCAACAATGTGTCGTTATTTGGTCAAAGTTCCATAGTTGGACAAAACAACTCAGCACTTACTTGCTTTTCTTGGAGCTTTCCACCATGTCTCCAGTCTCCATCAGTAGATGGAGTTTGCTCATGGCGATGGATCATTTAAACAGCTTAGCAGCTGTTAGGATTTCATCCATAGCATTTCCATGTAAATTCCATTCGCTGATGAATGCCATGGGATACAGTTAGAGCTCCAGAAAAAGTCTCTAAGTGGCCCTTCAGCTGACATTTATTTGTCAAACTATTATTTCCAAGGTCCAAAATTAACCTTCAAGCTTGGACTTGGAAGTGCTGTCACTTTTTGTTTGATATGTTATTGTTATGTGCTTTTTATGGGACAATGACAGCGATTCACCGTCAGACATAGATTGATTACCCAAAATGTAATTTCACATGCCAGCAACTTTTTGAAAAGTAACAGGTGTATCAGGTTATATTTGGGGAAAATATGTATCGAGCTATGCAAACCAGATCCAGCATCTTTCATGAAATGACCAACCCAGAACATTACACATGTTGTTATCGCTTGAATGCTACTCAAGGGGAATTAGGGTTTGAGTAGAAAAACCCTGCGTTCAATTTTTATTCTTTTCGAAAATGACCTTGGAGTGGGTAAATATCTTGACATGTCCACTTACTATTCTTCTCCAGAACTTTCAACCACATCTCTGCTCCTCACATAATGATAGTAAGTGGATTTGATATTAATATTTGTTCGTTTGGTTAATACTTTAAGTTATTTGAAGAATTTTGTTGCAGTTTGCCTTTGTAATATTCCAATCTATTATCTACACACTGTAATTTAGTCCTGAGCATATATAAGGACATTTCAAATGTTTATTAATGTCAATGACTTTGTGTAAACAGATAATAATAATACTTCGTATAACATATTTGTAATTATGTAGATAGGTATTAGAATATACACATGAACAAATCCTGACAGATTAAAAAATGTATTAACTGTTTAAAATTTAAACAGTTAATACATGTTTTATACTGTAGCTATAGGCCGGCTAGAAGGCTCTGGCACGTCAAAGAATACGCCCATCATGTCAAACTAAAGATCTGATTGGTTGAACACTATGGCAATCAACAATATCGTCCCCATTCACTTAAACTGCAAAGGGATTCACATGTGAGTCTGCAGGCCTCGGGCCTCTCTTCTTACCAAGAGACACAGAGGTGAAATCTGATTGGATAAAAGCTCTACTTAAAACAAGCTGCACTGGAAGCAGAGCAACTGAGGAAGACAGTAGCTGTGCAGTGAGAACATAAGATAATGGGAAAGATATTTTTATAAATTATAATACATGTAGTGTATTTAAGAACAATTATTAAATTATAAAATAGCTATAACTTTGTGATTCTGTTTAGGCCAGCAGAGAAGGCCTTGCAGGCCCTGACGGCCCACCACTGGTTTAAATACATGTACAACTCATTCACAGGTGGATTTAAAACTAATATGTTTTCAAAACACATTATTACTATGCTGTCATATACTACTGAATACAGTCAAAATAAGTGTTTCTTTAAAAACTGAAGCTGTGATCACTTTCTTTTGCTTCGCATATGTTGTTTACTGACTTACTTGGTGACCCCGTCCTCGGTGTAGACGACCCTGTAGAACCCCACCACCGAGGCGTTGAGCCAGCCCCGGAAGTCCAGGCTTATCACGTACACCTCTCCTGGGCTGGTGGCAGGCAGCTCCTCCGTGGCCTCCACCACCACGTACTGCTGGGGAACGTATTCGAAGCAGCCCCTCACTGCCACCTCCCTCTGGCCCGCCTGGCTACTCAGCATCCTCAGCCTGGGCTGGGTGCTGACAAACGTCTCCCTGATGTGGAGCCACAGATGACGTGTGGGCTTGCTGACCTCCACATGGACTTCCACGGTGCCCGCGTAGGTGTCCTCCACCAGGTCCGGCTCCAGGTGCAGGTCGTAGTGGACCGGGTTCACGTAGCTGGGCAGACGGAAATTCCTCCATTCACCGCTGGAGTCAGTGGAAGGCGCACAGGGCACTACCGTGGGGGCTGGTGTTGAGGTACTGGGAGATGTGGTGCCCGACCCGGAGAGGCCCACCCCGAGGCCCACCGCGAATGAGCACACCACCGTCACACAGATGATGATGACATGCTTAGTGCGGATGCAGTAACGCTTCTGTTGCTTCTCCATCTCCAGGCTTTCGACCATGGTGACTTCCAAACTTCACTAAAAAACACCACTTTCTCCTGGTTCTTAAGCTGACCTGAAATTAGAGCTGCATGCTGTGGGCTCTCGCAGTATTTAGATTAGCCGCGTGAGCGGATCCAAAGCTCGCCTCTGTGGTGCTGAGGGGGTGGAGGGAAGAAAGAGGAAGCGAGGAGAGAAAAAGAAATCTGTCACAGGAATCACGCTGAGGTAGAGATTTATTCTGTCCTCAGTGCTGCCGAAACGCCTCCTCCTGTTAAACATCTACAATCTGCCTGTAAATGAAGAGCTAAAGTTCAACTTTGTGTGTGTGTGTTGTGCTTCAGAAATGCTACATGTTGCTCTCTCTGTGTGTACGCATGTAAATAGAACATGAAGTCAGTGCCTGCAACCAACATTTGATTGTGTGGGTTTGCTGTGAATCCCTGACAGAGTGATTTAAATTTCCAAGTAAGTTGTTTGTAGAGTAATCTGTCCTGCTGACAGTGGGTACACCAATAGGACCGCACTTCCTATTGCGTTTGCTCTTTGGGCAACATAATAGCGATTGTAACAGAGTGACGTGTGAACAGAGAAGCAAAACACGGTAGTAGGATTAACTGTAGAAATGTTCTTTTTTTGTTCTTGTTTCATTAGCAACAGAGCCTGAGGATGATGATGGTGATGATAATGGTCATGTAGGTGGTCAGTTGTCTGTCCAACAAGTCGGCTCAACACTGCTTCAACACTTGACACAGCGGTGACTGGAAGACCCTTTCACCTCTCTTGCACAAACCACGTCCAACTTCAACCTCAACCTTCATTTTGATCTCAACTACACGTCTGTAAAGTGTCCTGACAAGCTCTGTCCACAGGCAGAAACTTAAACACCTGGCTGACTCGCACTCTGTGTCTCTGTTACTGCTGGTAATTATGATATTCATGTTTGTTCATTCGAGAAAGGTGATAGTCTCCTCGTCACTTTACACAGAGATGTGATGTTTTTGTCCCTCGGGTAGAAGCTTGAGTGGAGGTTTTGTCTGTCCGATCAGGTTGTTTATGGACAAACTGAAAATGCACATACACAGAGAAAAGCGTAATGTGAGATGATGAAATATAGAACCCAGAAATGCTGGTGGTTTGAGGAATCGATTTATGGCTCTGAAGCTTCCTCATATGCCAAAACACTTTACATTTATAAAACTACTGTATGAGGAAGGATTTCACAACAACATGGATTAAAAAAAATATCTCAGCAGCACCATTGTATCCTTCATCTCAACAATCATTATTCTTTATTTATTTACCAGGGACAGTGCACGTTAATCAACATTTCAATTTTCACCTCAATGTGCCAGACTTAGCAAGAGAGCAAATTTTGTCTGTAGTCCCCCTACAGGTTATTACAATTTAGTTGCCTAATATTATCAGTATTCAATAGAAAACATTACAGTACAACACTGTACAGCACAATACAATACAATACTATACAATATAATAAAATACATGAATACATTACAAAGAGCAGATTTCTAAAAACAATGAGTGTATGTATTCATTCATGTGCAAAATCCCTATCAATATTAATGTATGTATGTACAATATAAATACTCTGTGCAATATAAACACTTCATATTTCCTACCTCACATGTGCAATAATTGTATATAGTATTTGTAGATTATATTGTATGTTTAGCATTTTTTTTTTTTTTTTTTTTACGGTTTACTTGTTTTTTATACCATTAGAAGTAGTATGAATACTCGTGATTTTAGGTTTGGTTTGCTTTAAGCAATCTCTTTAGTTTTTGTTTAAAGGTTAGGTAATTATATTATTGTCCCCTGTGGAGTGGTGGGCTGGTACAAACCGGCAAAAATCGTGGTCACGGCATATGATTCGTACTATTGTCACACTCATCACCTTTCAGTGACATCTGCTAACCTGTATGAAAGCATCTGCATTCATTATGTTTCTCCACTCAGGCTTTTCCTGTAATTTCTCTTTTTTTTAAATAATCGAATTGGCTGGTGGTCAATGACATTCATGCTGTCCCTTCTGATTTTAAGGAGTCCTTGAGTGCCACCCTCAGGACACACTTTTCATGTTGATAAAAAAGGGAAATACTAAAGTCAGATTAAGGCTTTAAAAATAGCAATTGTCAATATGTTGTTGGTTCTCTCCAACGGTTGAATCTTGCAGCCACCAGGGGGCGATACTAAATATCTAGTGGTTTCTACAGGAGCTTACGGGTCAATGTGATCCCGGCAGAGCAGCTTAATATGCAACCATTCTCACCCTAAGCTTCTTCCTCATGTTGTATCTTTGTGGTATTTTTTACGAGAGAGATAAGATACTCAGAAATGTTATGGCTCCTTCATCCTTGACCTTCACGAGAAATCTGCATGAGAGACAATCAACTCTCACATTAAGACACAAAAGAAAAGCAAGAAAGGCAGGGGTGTGCTTATACGTGTCGTAAATTACATGTAGCCGTTGTGCAAGGTATACTATAAAACCTGAACATATATAGGGATGCATCAATAGCGTTAAGATAATAATAGAAGGCCTTGACTCCTTGAATATTAGATTCCTCTGTATCTTACATTAGTAGACAAACAACAACAGGACAGACATACGTATGAGTGGTAAGGTTTTCATGCTCACTTGCTGCTTGGTGAAAATGGTCACCATGTCAATGTGACCAATTTGTGACACTTCTCTCAAGGAAGTGTCACGGGACATAATGAGGACTCAAATGCAGACAGTGACGAAACAAAAACAGGTAATCCAAGGACGAAACAAGGGGGGAAATCCGGCAGGACAAGGCAGGACAAAAACAGGGCCAACAGACTGGGAAACAAGGGAACAGGAAGGGGAAACCGGGCAGGTAGGTAGGAAACAAAACAATGATCTGGCAGTGAGTGAAAGACAGGGGTTTAAATAGTGACTAGAACAGATGAGGAGAGTTGTGCTGATGAGGGAGAGTGTGACTGGCAGATGCACTGAATGAACTGATTAAGGACAGGTGAAGGAAGTGAGGAGCTACAGAAAACCACACACAAAACACCCAAGGCAAAGCCTGATTGTGACAGGAAGGGCAGCTTGTTCACATTGAGCATTGAGTATAAATCTTGGCTATAATCCAAAAAAGTTCCATATAGAAAAAACGAATTATTCATAAAACTGGTTGACAACTTTGATACTTACACAAAAGACTGTATATCTGACCTCTATTCAACCAAAGTACTTGCATCATACGGACAGTGACGATCTAGCCAGTACAGTACTGTTACATTTGGATACATTCATTTAGCTACTTTTATTTATTTATTATATGATGCATTCATGATTCGTTAAGAGGCAAGTGATGAGCTCGTCCCCTCCAGCGCTGACACAGGCTCTGTGGAGGTCACAGCAGGAGAGTGTGAACGGCCCCTAACGTTAATGTTACAGCTTTCAAATAGCGCTGGCAGGAGCTGATATTTAGAAGAATTAACAACATACTGTGTAGCGGGCATAGACTTTTGATACAATTAGACTTCTCTTTGCAACCAGGAGTCGCCCTCTGCTGGCCATTAGTAATAATGCAGGTGTAAGGCACTTCTGCATTGGCTTCACCATTCATTTCATCAACCATGTGGTACTCTGTGTAAACCCAACTGAACATACGTAAATGCTATTTGCTGACACACACATACCAGTGGCCACCTGTTTGAGCTCTAAGATTTGGATGGGGGTGAATCCTTACAAATAGGATTTAAGCTGGCGGATTGAGGTGTAAACCGTGATGGAGAAATGTGAAACAACACCTGGCATGTAAATACCTATGGCCTACCAGCACCATTACACAGTGAAGGGCATATAAACACTCCCACAGTAAACTAAAGTAATATATTTGCAACCTAACACTACTAATATCACCATATACAAAATATAAATGAGTGTTTTCCTAATACAAAAGAAAGAAAATTGACAATAAGCTGAAGAATTACCAAATACAAGCGAACTTAACAAGAACCCTCAACCCACTCCCCTCTCTTTTCCTTGACGACTTGGTTTAACCTAACAAGGTCATTGACATCAACTGGAGTCCTGCAGCTGCATTCTTAGGCGTGTGCTCCATGAAAACACGCCCAGAAGAAGACCTCAAGGAGAGTGTGTTTAGTCGGAGTTCCTTAAAATAACCTCCCTACATGTGCATATGTGTGTTTTTTCATCTTAGTAAGGCTGGAGCTTTCCAGTTCCCTCACAGTGAAATTCAAATGTGGTTCATTTATGGGTGAATGTAGAGCAAGTCTTGAACATTTGGAGCTCTTTCTCTAATGCATTGTTGGCCAAAAGCTTTACATGAAAAACACACTTTTGAATTAAATATTTATTTTTTGGTTACATTTATTTAAGATTTTCTGTATATATTTATTTCTTACATGTTATATGTATGTATGTAGAGTATGAACAGTATAGCTGCCGTAAGGCCCAGTGACATATTGTATCTGCTGGTTTCACCTACTGGTCATGTTCCATTCAGATGGGAACTCATGAATTGTAGAAGGAAATGGAAAAACTTTCTGGCTCGAGTAGTGGGTGTAATGGTGGGAAGCAGTAACAGGGGTAAAAGTCAAATTACATGAGGGGCCAGGTTGCTCTCTTCTTACAACGTTCACCATGTGGCACTGTGCGCTTCGGCAAGCGCGATACAAGGCTGACATGAAGTGTTTTTGGTTCTGAGATTTGTAGAAACATACAATGCTAACATATTTTCTGGGACCTGGGTTAAAGATAAATGACTCAAATAAAAAACAAAGGGGGCTTTATCCTGCGGGTTGGATCTGACCGCAGGCTGGTAATTTCAGACCTCTGCTGTAAACCCAAACTCCAGGTTTCAAAACATCCTTTTAGAAAACTATAGACATCACAGACATCCTGTGTCACATTTTGTTCTTACGAACAAGTTAAATTTACAGGATACCTCATCAACAAATTGATGCATTATTGTGCAGTGCAGAATGACCCAAAAAAGGAGCACTAAAACTAGAAGTTCACAAATGATTACGCTTTATTTTCTATACTTCAACCAAGTGACGGATCCAGACCAACTTCAGTGTATCTCATCCAAGTGTCTCTGTCAATAGAGCAGTTGTAGAGTTGTCTGGGGGCTCAGGTAAAGACTTGACATATCTCGGGGTCTTCGCATCTGTTAAGTTCATTTTGCGCCTTTTAATGTACTTGTCTATGGAGAATACTTTTGGCGAAAGACTGGGAGCCGTCTGGGTCTTGTTAATGGAAGGTAGGGTAACGTTTTGGAGTATCTGATTGTCCTTCACTGAGGGGGCATTGGTAGGAGTCTGGTTCGGCTTCCTGTATTTTGATGATGATTTGGGTGGAGTCTTTTGGGACTTCTTTTTTGGAAGACGGGATAGTCTCGAGACTCCCACCACCCTCAGTTTGATGGGGGCTTCAGATATCCCTGCCATGTTCCGTGCCTGGCAGCGATATTCGCCAGCATCCTCATATGACAACCCGTTCAAGATGATTATCGACCAGCGAACGCCCACTCGAGGAGATTGCTGCATAACTGGAACATGAAAAACGTTCAATCTTAGCTCTCAGTACACTTTACCAGTCTTTTCCCTCTAAGTACAGCTTAGAGATTTACACAGACCTAGCTAAATCCAAGTGGTAGTCCCAATTGGAGCCCTGAACTCAACCCAAGATCCGAAGAAACAGTTTTGCTCTCAAGCGGGCATAGTGCATCTACTCAATGGCGGTTCTAAGGTAGGGCAAGGGTGTTGGGTAGCCAGTACTCCGTAATATTGGACCCCCTCTGGCCCTTCTAACTGTTGCTAATATTTCCGTACATTTTTTACTCCACATTCATCCCCAAAGAGAGATTGTAGATATCACAAACGATTCTCAGCTGAAAGAATATTTTCAAAGTGGGTCCACTATTGGAAAAAATGTTTGAGAGCCAAAGCCTTAGACGTAAAACAAATAATTTCAGCAGTATTGCCTGTGTCGGGAAAGGAGTATGAGTTTTGTTTTCTCCTGCAACAACTTCCCATCAGCTGTAAATTGTGTTTAGTTGCATCCAGTTTTCACAGTAGAGCTTGTGTACGAAAATGACACCTGAGATGAGATGTGGTTTAATATTACTGGTTTTGATTTATAGTCTAACCCATAGAGCACCATGGCCCACCCTGGATGGAAGATAGTATAAATGTAAATCTTAAAAGAAACAAGGACCACTTACAACTCTCCAAATTCCTAGGTAGCTGGTCAGAGTTCTCAGGGATATCTTGTTTGCAACAATCTGCAAAGAAAAACCAAATCACAACATGACATGACATGATATTCAGATCTAAGTCACACCACTTCATCAGCTGAGAGTGACCCCGGATAGCTCACCAGTGTTGGCCGAGGTTTTGATCCAGGTCAGGGTCGGTGTTGGGTAGCCGGTGGCGTCACAGCGGAGGATGACGTTGCTGCCCAGTGGAGAGACGACCCTGGTGGCCGCAGGCTGGACAGAAGGCCTCATACAGCGGGACAGCTCGGTCTGGGTCAGCAGCATCCCTAACTGACCCGGAGACCCGCGACATATCAGCAGCTGGTCCATGAGGACAACAGGACTCCCCAGGGACGTGGACAAGGACATCACCGTGGAGATCTGGCAGTCACACAACCAGGGGTTGTCATGGAGACCTGCATGGATATTCAGAAGAAATTTACTTATTTACAGAATTGTCATGTTTGTGTCATAAATTGGATGGAAAACATTGTTTTAATTTTTTCCATATTGTTTAGTTGTGGTGTTCTTTGACATTTGTGGTGGGAAAGAGGTTTCACCTTGTTTTTTATCCGTTGATTATTAATATGTAGAGTTTATTTCTACTACTTGGAGGGATTTGGCTCGCAGAAGATAGGAGCTTATTGTGATCTTATCCCTTCTCATAAAACTTTCCGCTTGGGAAGATCTTTTTGCGTAGTATCTTGACGCAGAGGGTTCACGCGTGGCGTTTAGGCAACAAAACCACACTTGGTAAGGGTTAGAAAAAACATCATGCTTTGGCTTAAAATGAGTACGCTTGTTAAGAACTTAAGCTACGGACATAGTGAGGTAGCAACACGAGACATAACGAACACGAACGCCGGTCCCCTAAGTAAAAGTCCTGTGTTTGTTTGACTACAGACATCAGGGTACTGATCATGAACCATCATAGACCCCTGGAGATAGTTCAATCAATAGAGTATGTGAGTTAACTGTCATCACTGCCGCTGTATACAATCACACTGTACAATAACATAAGTGATTTGGTAGTAAAATAGTAACTAGAGTTTTCTCTAATAACTGGAAGTGTCAAACAAACAAACACAGGACTTTCACCCAAGAGGCTGCTGTTTGTGTCCCGTGTGAAAACAAGTCAACATTGAGTTATTGTGCTTACGTTTTTTATACGTAACTTCCGTACTTTACTAATACCAGTTGCATAGCTAAAAAAAACTCCAAACCAAGATCTTTCCCGAAACCTAACCAAGTACTTGTGTTGCTATAGAAGGTTACCTAGAGCGCCATAGCTTAAAGCGTAGAGCCACTGACCAAGAAGCGCTATTTGAGGAGTTGGGAGTGAAAATGTGTTGGGTGAAACACAACACCATCTGATGGTACCTATTAGCCAACGCTTCTTATAGTGTATTATAATGGAGGGAAAAACACTCTTGTCTTGTAGAAGAAGTAATTTCCATCCATGTCCAGTTTGAACTGCATATTAATGGTGTTGTCACCTGTTTAACTGCACACCATCTCGTATGCTTGACTTGCCGAGTCAAAAACCTGAACTCTCCTCACCTACGAAGCCCTAAATGGTTTGGCACCATCATATCTTAAGGAGCTCACAATACCCTATTACCCCACTCTGCCATCCTAGAATGCAGGTAAGCTAACCTTAGCTAACCTTAGCTAACATGGATAGGTAAACCTATTATCTCTATTAGCAACTCTTCAACCCCTCAATTCACAGAGAGAAATTGACACATTGGCGTCTTCATGTCTTTGCTGATGTAAATCAAGTGTAGCTGCTTCAGACAGCATTAAAATATAATGTGTCTCTATTGCTCCAAAACATAATGTACCCAAAATTCTTCTTTGTACTGATTCTTCCTGTTGTCCTGGTAGAGGAAACCAAAGGTCCAGCAGCTCAACAGGTAATATAGTCAGCCTGAGGAGAGGAGAGAAAAGTTGAACATACTTATTAAATTCTACCGACAGCTCTGTATCTCTCTACATCATAGGCTCCACGGCTCCATGGTGTCTGGACACACCTGTTGCTGGACAGGTCGAGGTAGGTGATGTTGGGTAGAAAAAGAGCTGCGTGGGCAGGAAGGCTTGACAGTCGGTTGTTGTGGAGACCCAGCGTCTGGAGGCGGGGCATGTCCCTGAGCCCCTCCCAGGGGAAGGATGTCAGGAGGTTTCCATCCAGGCGCAACTCGCGCAGGGCCTTCAGGTTGACAAAGCTGCTGGGGTGGATGGTTTTGATGGAGTTGTAGGTCAGCCACAGGAAACGCAGCTCCGACAGGTTGTAAAAGGCTGCCCGGGGCACCCTGGAGATCGGGGTCTTTTCTAGACGCAGTTTGACCGTATCAGCTGGGACGTTTATGGGAACAGCTGAGATTCCTGGGTCACTGCACTGCACCGACCTGCGAGGTGAAACACAAACCTGTAAGTTTGGACAGATAAATACAAAGACGTGTTTTCTGAGTGCACTCCTTCACACTATTTGATTATGTTCTTGCTTTGTATTCTGTGAAGATGACACAGATTATGCTCACACACCATTTTGCTAGTCTGATGCTTTTTCTTAGCTACTTATGATAGATTCATTATAACTACTATGAGGATGTTTTATATTAAACAAACACAGATCTGTGTTTGTCACTTTTCTGACCAAAGTGTGTGCATGTATGTGAGGCCTTACAAACATGATTAATGCATTTCCTACCTGAAAATACATTTTCTCCAAAAAACCTTTGATTGATTTTAAAAAAACTGCATTTATCTACATTTGCTCCTAATCATATTCCTCCTTTTATATTGAGCCAGGAGTGTGTGGTAAGAACTCCAGCTGTGGGTTGGACTCTGTCTGGACTCTTTATTTTTAAAGCAGGAAACCGTATCAAAAAGTAAAAGTTACCCTTTTTTAATTAATTGCGTGATTTCTTTTTTTGAATTGAACAATGTTTTAATTGATTATAATAAAATGCTGTAATAGTATAATTATTCCAGTGGCTCTCTCTGGGCTCCATACTTTTAAACCACATCACTATTTTCAGAATCAGAGGACTTCTTTGCATAAAACTCATGCATGTGTTTGTTATGAGCAGGCTTCCAAACAACACAATCTACAACTCAGCACGAGTTCTGACCAGGACAAAAACATCCGACCGTATAACTCCAGCCCTCTGAAACCTTTATTGGTTACCTGTTGTTTTACAGATTACAATTCAAAATCCTCTTCTTGGTGTACAGAGCTTTGGCTGGTCTGGCTCCACAGTAGGCCTCTCAGGCACGCTGGGAGTTTGTAGCAGATCTCTCCAAACACACGGTGGAAAACTCCTCAGTGTGTCCAGAGCACTTTCTAAGTCCGCTGAGATGGCTTTCAGTATTTATGCACCTAACCAATGGAACAGTCTACCTGCTGAACTTAGACTTGCTCAAACACTGTGTTCTGTTCAAACCAAACTAAAAACTTGACTTTTCACTTGAGTATTTTCTTAGATTGGACACACCACATTTGTACAGAATGCTTGTATAAATGTGTGAACATGTATTTCTATCTGTATGTTTGGATGGACTCTGTATATTTGTAATTTTTTGCTGTTTTATTTAGTTTTTATGTAAAACACTGAACTGCTTTTGTATGATATGGTGCTATACAAAGGTAATCAAATTGAAATTACTGCTGTCAGTTGTTCCCTCTAGTAAAAACTTTGTATGTGTTCTTTACACGACAATCAGAGCATTAATACAGCATCAAATAACAACTATCTATGGAAAGATATAGAGGAGTAATGTCTACCTGAGCAGAGAGTGAAGTCACTCTCCCCCTGTGTGTTGTTATCCGAGCTTCTCTGCTGTACTTAGTGGGTACGGCCGTGCACTGCTCTCATAGCCATGTTGAGAGCCGCGTGGAGGCAATCCCTCAATCAGAGATTTGCTCTGAATTCTGTATACAGCTCCTTTAACTAAAAAACGTAGATAATTAATTTATATTTATGGGATTTGCATGTATATGTCAATTATTGAAAAGTATGGAAAGTTAATAATTAATAATTTATTTATTACATTATTTATAGAAATGTACGTCTTTATTATTAAATTACAATGAAATTGAGAACTATTTTCTTATTCTTTGATGAACAAATTAATCTATTTTTTTAATTGCTCGATAACATTTTACATTGACAGAATGATACAAGGTTTTGTTAACCTCTACTAAATTTGGTTGGAACAACATTACTGCCACCCTCTATTATGTTATTCAATATCCAAACAATGTAAACTAATGTTATACACCTTTCTTTTGCAATATGGGATACCATTCAGTGACTAAATATTTACTTATAGCCAAATGTGTCCTATCACCAAATATAGCAAGTGTTGGATTTGCATTACTGTTTTGGTTTCTTAGAGCTTCAATATTTCAATTATTAAAATGCAATGCGCGGTAATGAGTTGTGTTTTGGCATAAAAAAATAACTTGCACACACATAAATACACAGAGATGAGAATGAAATCAGGCTGACTCGACCTGAGCGCTGCTATTCCACTCTCCCCGTACGTGCAGGCACACGGAGCTGGACAGGACTGGACCGCCAACAGATGGGACTGCAAAATGTGAACCACGACCAGCAGATACATCCTTCATCAGTCAAACCATATACCCAGACAGGCACTTTGTAACTCCATATTCCCAGTCCTCTCCAGTCTGAGGTTTGTGTCCACCGTGCAGAGTGAAACTGAATCCTAGATTAGCTGGGATTACACTATTTACAAGCGGAGTGTAATCCCACGCCTCACTGTCAGAAGAACAAATCACAACATCAGGTCAAGCCCAAGCCTTTTTTTGGGCCTTGAGGACAATTTGATCCCACTATGCACCCTTCAGAGTGTTTCCTAATGAGCATTATACTTGAGCATTCATCATCATTTTATTTATTTATTTAAGTAAAAGTACTGAGGTGTTATGAGCTAAACGTGCTAAAAGTACATATTATGCAAAAAAATGACCCTTTCAGTGTAACAGTATTTTATATATCAATCATTTGTTATTACTGCATTCATCTGTAAAGACAATGTTTTAGTTTCAAAAAAGAACCTTAGTATCCTGTAGTTAAATTGACCACATGCTAAATAGTGGCATTCTCATACATGCCACGTGATCATATTGGTATGTTGAGGGTGCTGAGCCTCGGTTCCTTTAACCCTTTCCCCTAAGGCCCCTCCCAAGCATCAAGGCTGCTTCTTAGGACATCCCTGCTAACACCATCACTTATTTTATTATTTATTGTTAATACGGCGGAGTGGCATGCTCCGTTGTGACATTCTAATGGACTACCTGCCAGTGGAAGAACAATCCATTTAAAGCACACGTTTTACATTAAAAAGACAGATACAACTGATTGACAGAGAGCTGTAACTCTTTTACCCAAAAAAATGGTAAACATTACAACCAGAAGAGACCTGACTTGGACTTGCAAAAATTGACTTGTGAGCATATCTGCTGTATGTCTCCTACTTCATGGAGATGGATGTACATCATTCAAACAAGTGTCACGTCAGTAGTGTTACTACCTGTAGGTGGCGCGTGCTGACACGTACAGAACTGCTGGCGCTGCGGCTCTGCGATTGGATGGTGTTGAGCTCTCGCGGATGTATCGGGAACGCGCGGCGCGTCGCTCAGGGGCGGACATTGGGACTGCGTGCTATCGATCACTCTACTCGCATGTTTTAAAGTTACCGTCAGTGGACCAGCTGTAAAATGTCCACTGTTACGCAGCCCGCTAACGACCAGTGTGCTTTTCATCGACGTGAATTTGAAGAGCTGCCGGCAGAAACCCAGAGATGGCACGCTCCTCAACTCGACCACGGTGCGAGACAGACCGCACTACACTACCAGCGACACCGGGTAAAGCAGAAGTACACAAGCTAGCTGCAGCACATTCATTAGACTGTCAAGCTAACCGTGACGAGCCGACACGGGATATCCACGGACCAATGCTCGGGAGGGGCTTCGCGTTGTTAGAGATAAGCTCAGTAAGGTTCAGTGTCAATCATAACTTAGTACGACTTCAGTTAAGACAGTTTTCAGTTCAGTGTCCTATAACAAGCCCAAAATGACACCAGCGCGCGAGCTATACCTCCAATTCAAAAGAATTTTCGATGTTCCTTTTCAAAGGCAAGCGATACATAGCTGAAAGCACGTGACTGATACATATTACGAACGAGAACAGGATCAAAAAACAAGTCTGGATTTAGCGGATATGAGCGCCATGAACAGCAGTTTATACACAGCGGAGGGGGGGGTGTTGTCTCTTTAACCACGTTCTACCAAGTGTCTATGTATTCATATATGTGTCGACTTTTTAATTCAACGCTTTTTAGTTTGGCGTCTTTTCCTCATCGCAAGAGAGAATATCACGTGACAGGTCAATTTTATATCTTGTAATAATGAGTCAGTTTAACAACGTTTAACGTTAGTCTATATTATTACAATGTATGATCAAGTTGAGTCTGTTCACCAGGTAGTGATATTGGCTTTAACTAGAGTTACTACTATATATGTTATCATCATGCCCACAATGTAAACACTATGGGAATCCAGACGGCTAATAGCAAACTACAGTGAGGTCGTGGTGCATTTTGGCCTATACTTTACAATAAATCATTTATTGTGTTCCTACAGGTGTCGGGTTTGACATTGTACAAGCAGTATGCTAATTGTTACCATTCAACACGACTTTTAGTTGAAACTGGCCCGAGCACTAGCTTGCCACTCCTTCAGGCTAACAATTGAAACCATATTTTTCACACACGCAATTGATTGATGTATCAATGTCCCTGTCTGTGGTGTTTGCCCAGTGTGAACTTATAATGAAGCCTCTAAGTTTTAGTTTATGGCCTGTCATGTCTTCTTTGTCTGTTTGATTGTCTCTTTAAGTGTGGATGCAGCCCGTCCTGTGCTGCTCTCCAGAAGCTGTCTGTCTGTGGCTCATTCTGTTTGTGCCGATACCGTGAGCGGTTCAGAAAGTCAGCAGGTGGAGTGTGTGAGAGCGACTGCAGTGTGTTCCATTGCAGACACGATGGGATACGCTCTAGTTCAGTGAGGAGGTAAATCATGGCTCAGTGAATGGGATTACAGGCTGCATAGGAGGGCCAGTGATGGCACAGCTCAGAAGAGTGCATCGTCGTCAACAAGTCAAGAAAGATAGGATGTGGTGTGGTGAAAATAAAAGGATTCACTTCACAAGCTCTTTCTTGCTGCATCCATGAAAGGCCATTCCCATTTCACAGAGGCTTGATACAGTTCGTACGAGGACAGTGAGATAAGGTGATGATCAATCATTAACACGGCTCAGTTTATGCTCCATGCTCGATAACTTGAACCTAAATCTGAGTGTAGTGACGTCACTTCTTGTCAGTGCACGTCATGAGGAAACGGCCACGCTGCTTTTGTTTTTACGATGCATTCTGGGAATTATCTAGGGAGATAATGCTTTAATGAGGAACTGTAATTACTGTTCTCTGACTTGTACTGTTACAGCTGGGAACTGTGTAACCTTATTTTCCCGAAAGTTTTCCGTATCGAGATAGGAGAGGTCCTGATATTGTATCAAGAGATGATGAATGGTAACAGTGAGTTTGACAGCATGAGTTATTCGTGTTTGAGACAGTGTGGGGGGGGGGCAGATTTAGTGAACTGTTTAATCAGGAATGTCCCTCTCCAGGTATTTTTGGTCCCCAATGCGAGCGGTTATTTTTGCAGATACCGAGATCAATCTTTGTGTTGATCGAAGCCAGGGGTCCCCAACTGGCGGATCGCGGTCCAGAACCGGACCCAGACGCAGTTGCATCCGGACCCAGGATCTCAAACCGATAGATCATTTTGAAATCACATCACGTGATGCAGCTCAGCCAATCAAATATGGGTATTCTGACAAGTTTCCTGATTCGAGTGAGATGAGATGTACGTGACACACGGGGGAGAGACGAGGAAAGAGAAAGAAGAGCAGGAATATTGCGCTGATCAGAGAAGTTATCTCACATGACGTTCTCCAAAAAGAGAAACGTGTTCAGAGAGAACAGAATTTATAAGCATTAATTCTTCCCACAGGAAGTTAGAACCAACATGTCTCATATGTCCAGAAACCGTAACTATTGATAAAAGCGGTAAATGAAGTTCACTACGAGACAAAGCACAACTCGTTTGAACAAATATACCCACTCACATCTGAAATGAAGACACAGAAAATAAACCTAAGAGCCCAAAATTATCAGAATCCTAACATGTTAGTTCACTGACCAACAATGACAGAGAGGATAGACAATAACAGAGAGGATAGAGCTGAAACAAGTGGTTTAATAACCACAGACAAAGTCCATGCGCACTGATTTCTCTTTTTAGATGAGAAAAATATAATATTGTGGCTTTTTTATTGACATCACTTCACACCTGAATGAACTGAAGTTAAAGCTGCAGGACAATTCAGTGAAATTCATTTTTCTAAAATGAATTACTTTATTTAAAGATGCACATTTTTCAAAAGCTTTCTGTTATGTCAGATATTCTTTGATCCAGCTCTTATTGTACTTGAAATGAGAAGAACATTTATTTATGTATTATTTATAATCCATCCAGTTAAATTTGAAAACTGAAAATAATAATTGTTAAAATATAATTGATGTGTACTTTCTTTATTTGATTTGACAGTTGTTGGCTACACAGAGACATTACTACTACTAGACTTCTTGAATATACAGTGGGTACGGAAAGTATTCAGACCCCTTTAAATTTTTCACTTTGTTTCATTGCAGCCATTTGCTAAAATTAAAAAAGTTCATTTTATTTCTCATTAATGTACACTCAGCACCCCATCTTGACAGAAAAAAACAAATGTAGAAATCTTTGCAAATTTATCAAAAAAGAAAAACTGAAATATCACATGGTCATAAGTATTCAGACCCTTTGCTCAGTATTGAGTAGAAGCACCCTTTTGAGCTAGTACAGCCATGAGTGTTCTTGGGAATGATGCAACAAGTTTTTCACACCTGGATTTGGGGATCCTCTGCCATTCTTCCTTGCAGATCCTCTCCAGTTCCGTCAGGTTGGATGGTGAACGTTGGTGGACAGCCATTTTCAGGTCTCTCCAGAGATGCTCAATTGGGTTTAGGTCAGGGCTCTGGCTGGGCCAGTCAAGAATGGTCAGAGTTGTTCCGAAGCCACTCCTTTGTTATTTTAGCTGTGTGCTTAGGGTCATTGTCTTGTTGGAAGGTGAACCTTCGGTCCAGTCTGAGGTCCAGAGCACTCTGGAAGAGGTTTTCTTCCAGGATATCTCTGTACTTGGCCGCATTCATCTTTCCTTCAATTGCAACCAGTCGTCCTGTCCCTGCAGCTGAAAAACACCCCCATAGCATGATGCTGCCACCACCATGTTTCACTGTTGGGATTGTATTGGGCAGGTGATGAGCAGTGCCTGGTTTTCTCCACACATACCGCTTAGAATTAATGCCAAAAAGTTCAATCTTGGTCTCATCAGACCAGAGAATCTTATTTCTCATAGTCTGGGAGTCCTTCATGTGTTTTTTGGCAAACTCTATGCGGGCTTTCATATGTCTTGCACTGAGGAGAGGCTTCCGTCAGGCCACTCTGCCATAAAGCCCCGACTGGTGGAGGGCTGCAGTGATGGTTGACTTTGTGGAACTTTCTCCCATCTCCCTACTGCATCTCTGGAGCTCAGCCACAGTGATCTTCGGGTTCTTCTTTACCTCTCTCACCAAGGCTCTTCTTCCACGATTGCTCAGTTTGGCTGGACGGCCAGGTCTAGGAAGAGTTCTGGTCGTCCCAAACTTCTTCCATTTAAGGATTATGGAGGCCACTGTGCTCTTAGGAACCTTGAGTGCTGCTGAAATTCTTTTGTAACCTTGGCCAGATCTGTGCCTTGCCACAATTCTGTCTCTGAGCTCCTTGGGCAGTTCCTTCGACCTCATGATTCTCATTTGCTCTGACATGCACTGTGAGCTGTAAGGTCTTATATAGACAGGTGTGTGCCTTTCCTAATCAAGTCCAATCAGTTTAATTAAACACAGCTGGACTCCAATGAAGGAGTAGAACCATCT
>NW_022280304.1:0-245 GCF_004355925.1 Anarrhichthys ocellatus
TACCGAATGGAGATGAAGAGCCATGTTCTTCAGACACAAAGCTACCTGTCTGTAACGACACATTACCTCACTACCCAATGGAGATGAAGAGCCATGTTCTTCTGACACAAAGCTACCTGACTGTAACGACACATTACCTCCCTACCGAATGGAGATGAAGAGCCATGTTCTTCAGACACAAAGATACCTGACTGTAACGACACATTACCTCACTACCGAATGGAGATGAAGAGCCATGTTCTTCA
>NW_022280304.1:255-2292 GCF_004355925.1 Anarrhichthys ocellatus
ACCGAATGGAGATGAAGAGCCATGTTCTTCAGACACAAAGCTACCTGTCTGTAACGACACATTAGCTCACTACCGAATGGAGATGAAGAGCCATCCCCTCATGGTTTCTTAACTTGTACAACTGGAATGACCTCTTAACCCTTTGATGAGTTCTTGAGTGAAGTTGGTGAAGCATAAGACAAAATATATATCAACATTAACCGCTGTTATTATCGCATATTAATGTTATTACATTATATATTGGGTGAAAACATATCAGTATAATTTTCCCCATTTCCGAGATGTTTTCAAAGTACTGTACATATGTAAATATCTAGAATAAATATGTGTAAATACTACTAGTACTGGTATTCCATGGTGTTAAAAAAACATGGACATATGTTGGTATACTAACATAATACCAGCATTATAATAGTACATGTTTTGTCATTTAAATTTTTTTTCCTCCTGTTTTACAAATAATAGATTTATACTAAAACAAGGCCACAGACTGTTACTGGACCCGATACCACAGAATCCTCAAGAGGCACAAAAAAACCGTCTATTTATTTCTTTAAAAAGTTAGCATTTTATTAGACTTTTTCTATTATTGTAATTATTGCCACATGGAAATAAAAGTGTAAAGAAAGATTCTTTCATTGGTTTCATCTTAATGAGGGCATTAATGGGAAACACATGGCCTTCAGTACTCACACATTCACACGTATGAACCATTTAGAATCTGTATGTTCTCCTACATGAGGAAAACATACAGACTGTTCAGAGAAAGGACGAACAAACACAAGATGTTGAGTTAAACATGGTTTCACATACAGCAAGTTATCCATTACAATATTGAATATTATTGTGGACTTCCTGGTAATTTAGAGTGCGACGTTGCTGCAAAGGTGTACGTGTAAGGACTACACCCGGCCTGTAGGAGGCGCTGTATGTAGACAGTGTGACCGGCGGGCTGCTGGAGGAGGAGGTGTAGGGCGGGTGTACGGGCATCATGCTGCCGCAGGAGAACGCCACCGAGCCGTTAGGGAAAGCCACGCCCTCCTGCACGCGGCACACACACAGCGCTGCTAGGAGCAACGCAGCGGCCTGAAGAGGCATCTGAAACAGACCGGAAACAGCACTGTTTATTAAACATGGAGAACATGTGTTTGCTTTATGGACAGCATAAATGTCCCAGCAAGTCCAATTTCTGATATGCATGTGCATCAACCAAGCTTTTCTTTTCATGAAAAAAGAAGCAGATGGTGAACCAGGTCTTTAACAAATGTCCCAATGAATACTGACTCGGAGAACAATAGGTTCTGCACGTGACACCAGGAAAATGAATGAGAAACAAACCGATAAAGTGAAACTCTAGAGGACGCCTCAATGGAGGGCTTTACGGAAAATTAAAATGTAAGATTTTCCCAAGAATGTAACTCTTGGAAATTTAAGGAGAAAACCTGCCGTTATTCAACATTCTTCGTATGGTCAGCGAATCCGATGAAAGACCAAAACCAACAATTTCCTATCCAATAATACTATCAGATTTCCTGAAGTCTGTGTCCAATTCATTTCTACTGGAGATGTAAATCTTCACAAATGAAGCGTCAACAAACAGCCACAGATGAATACATATCCGACACTGTACTGAGTGTTTGTGTCTGTGGGTTGACTTGAAATAAACTACATGTTGTGTGTTCATGATAACCAAGATATTTGTACTTCAGTATATGTCCATTTTATTACTTCACAATACTACTCAAGTACATTTCAGAGGGACATATTTACTTGATATAACAGACTTAAGTAGCACATTGTTGTAGACTAAACCTGTAACTCCTCCACAAGCTTCCTCAGTTAAATTTTCCTTGTTTTTACATTTATGTTACATTCATTTTGATGTTTCCTGTTTTATATTTACACTCAGCTCTCCCTCTCCACTCAGATAACTTCACTTCCTGCCCTTGTGGGCTTCCCGCCAGTGTGATTACCTTTCCCCGCGCTGATCATCTTCACCTGTTTCTTCTCCTCCCCCCCCCTCACCTCCCCACTAGC
>NW_022280304.1:2411-77924 GCF_004355925.1 Anarrhichthys ocellatus
CCCCCCCCCCCCCCCCCCCCCCCCTAGAGTATTTAGTGTGAGTGCTCCTCTTTGTCTGTGCCAGTCCGCATGAGTACGGTCGTGTCTAATGTTCCAGCATTTCTCCCCTGTGTTCTCAGTTACCTGGTATTTGTCTCTGCTTTTCCTTGACTGCCTCACCTGTTTTTGATTTGTGTGCCTGTGCTGACTGCCTACCTGTGTACTGAACCTGTGGAACAGTCTGGAACTGTCCTGGTCTTGAGTCGTGCTTTTGAGTCCTTGCCTCAGTGGTGGCTACGGCCTTAACAAAACCAGCGTTTCCCCACCGTTTACGATGTGATCCCTAACAAAACGCTAGAGCATATGCAGAGAGTATATGCACATCCACAGAACTCTAGTGCTGTAGGTGCTGGATGTAAAAGATACGAAAAATTCCAACACAAGGAGGACATTCCACACAGCTCCCGTTAATTGTGTTGCCGATGTTTCAATTAACCAGGTCCTCTTCAGGCAAATAGTCCCAGTAAGGAAATGAGGGACATCCAGTATGTGGCAGAGTGAGCAGTGGCATCATCACATTACATTTGTGTGTGTCAAGATATCCTTTTCACTCGGTAATTAGAAAATAAACAATAACAGTATTAGTCAAAGTGCTGCACAAACTTCCAACAAATAGATAGATAGACAGATAAAGTGAAATATTTAATTTACGTAACAAGATGTGTGCCATGGATTAACAATAAGTCATTAAAAAGCATTGATATAGTAACATATATTTCTAACTATCAAACTAAACTAGACTAAGTGGGATATTACAGATTTTCTTTATATACAGATGGTTTTCCATGCCATGAAGATCCTTACCAAAGAGGACAATGGACAGAACAAATGTTGGCTCTGTTTCTGCAAACCATTGTGTTCAAATATTACAACATCTGTAAGACAACAACATAACTACATTAAAAATAACAACTGCCCTGAGCAGACTTTATTAAATAGTGTTACGTAACAAATATAATGACATTATGTAACAAGCGTAAAGTCAGTGTTAACTTTTGGTTTCACACATGACATGAACAGCGGTCTCCTAGGTTACAGTCCTGTTTGTTTGACCCATCCACCACCCTTCCCTTCTTATACTTGTTAATAAACCATGTAACGTATCATGCAACGTTCAAAGACCTTTCATGTTTCAGATGTCCGAGTTGTTAGTTCCACCAGAAATACATTGTCCTGGGTCCTTCTCAGATATTTCATTTAACTAGCTGTGTGTGTTTTTCTCTCATTAATAATCTCAATAACCTCAGATTTATCTGGTGACCCTTTGGAGGGGCCCGACCACTAGGTTGGAAACCACCGGACAAAACTACCTAATTATATATAAAGTAGTTCAGACTCGAGTCCACCTTGAGCAGCTAACAGTACAACGCTACGTACACACTGATGCCGTAAACATCTAATAATGTCAGTTATAATAAGATCAGATCTCAGAACAGGTAACTCTAATAATTCTGTACATTTACTTCAGTACCACTTTGAATGTAAGACTTTCACTCGTAATGCTGTGCAGGTACTTTTACTAAAGTTAAGTATCCGACTTCTTGTGTTTTCATCGTGTTGGTTTGATTGGTATGAACTTGGTACGGTATGACTGCAAGAACATGATCCAATAGCATTAGAATGTATTGACCCTATAACAACATACAAAACTTACAATGATATGAATTGAGTCAACAATACATGCAATAGATGTATGACATGTAAGAACTAGTAATCTGAATACATGTATCACTGCACGCATCAAACTCTATCTAAAGTGGTGTTGATAGAGGTGATATTTAAAAATGTAATATTGATAATGTAACAATATACACATGGTAATATTGTGTAAATAATACAGTTTTGGTTATAGACTCTCTCTCCCTACACTCCTATTCTTAGCTGAGTTCATTGACCAAAAAAGAGACTAAACGCACAATAAACTAAGGTAAAGAGAATCTGACAGATAGCATTATTATTATTTCAAATTTATATAATAAACTTCTTTCCTCTTTGCCATTTATCAAAAACGTGGATACAGTTAACACCACACTCTTTTGTGACTTGTCATCGTCATTGAAATGTTGACACGTATGACAAAAGCAAGCTGCCATTTATGAACTGTTAGAAACATCTGTAGAAACATTGACCGTTGAGTTCCAGCTTTGGTATTGTACTTGGATCCACTAACACGTAATAAGTCCAGTGTCTCTTACATAGAACCTGGATCACCTTCTCTGCAGACGTTTGAGCATCAGGTACTCACCATGTCTGTGGAGCTGCTGGTTGTTTCCTGCAGACACAAAGAAGTTTGTCAGAGATCCTTTACAGCTACAATGCAGTGACGGCTTAATGCTCTCTGAATCTCGGCAAGATGGCAAGATGAAATCCCCTGGAGGTCTTCTGACGGTCCGTCTGTACGCCAGAGATCCAAAGTGGCTGCTTGAGAGCAGCTGAGGTGAGTAACTGGTGTGTAGCCATCTCTTGTTACCATGACAATGTTAAATGTGCATGTTAAGGAGAGTATTCTAAACAGCTCAGCGGTGGATTATGACACTCTCACGTACACATTTAAGCAGGTCATGTTTCAGATGATAGCTTAATTATTACCCACAGTTCCCCTGTGTTAATGGTCCTTCACTCAGAGGTTCGAACCTTATACATCCTCTGTTTGGTTCCCATACAGCCCAGCTGGAGTTACCATGGTTAAGCTGGCAACCATTGAAATTGAAGCTTTCCCCTCACTAACAGTGAGTTGCTTGGTTTTCAGGTCTTTACCTTGTCGTTGAAAAGTCTCCCTCCATGTTCTTTAAATGATCAGCTGAAGTGTCACCAAGACGAGCAGCAATCACAAGTCAGACACAGATGCTTGTCAAACACAGCGGGTCTTTTATTCTTTATGTGAGATACAGTAAGCAGGAAGAAGAAGAACAGCAGCTCTGTGACGACAGTAACAACAGGTAAACAACACTTAAGTGTATGCAGCGCGTCTGATAGATGAGAGTTTGGCCACACTTGTTGGTGGGTTGTGTCGTGTCTGTTCTCAGGACAGCATCTCCAGTGATGAACTTTCATTGAGTCCCTTGTTGAGTGTCACATCTGACATGTCTACAGCAGCATCAGAAATTTGTATAATTTTTTGGTCTTTTTTCCACATTGAAGTGTTTCTAGGTGCATATGCATATGTGATGTGATGTGAAGTTGCATGAGGATTGGATTTGTGTGTCTCCTAAAGGAAGCTCTGTGAGGAGGTGTAGGCAACATGGAGCCATGACGGGGATCAGGAGGTCACAATGGAGACGCAGCAGGCTTTGTTGCTACTGTGTTGAGAAAGGAGCAACAGTAAAGCTGGGAGTAACTCTGTTACATTGCATATTTTTAAGTAGCCGAAAAAAGAGCATGGTTACATATCAGCATGGCACCAGTAATACTACTGGGCTGTATATGCATAGCAGGACTGGACCAGGTCTGAAGTGGCTCAGCTGCATTTTTGTCCCTAGTCCAGTCTGTTGCCACAGTAACAACAAAGCTACCATGTGCTCTCAGATGAACTGGCTTCAGTGGAACATTAATGGGATGGTTGAGATTCTTTTGGAGTTATGTTTTTGGGTTGTCTGTCCTTCTGTCTCTGGACTCAAGGACTCACTGATTAGAGTTTGATGCCCAAAGGTCACTCCGACCTCACAAAACACATTTATGGCCATAACCCAAGAATTCATGTGATAATTAAGACAATTTCACACAAACCCAGGATAAAATTTGGTTCATGTGACGACATTTTGGATAGACGTGGATGTACACTGCAAAATGTCATAAGATTGCGAGGCGGTAATTCCAGTTTTCAATAGTCTGGTGGCTTTGGCAAAGTTAACGGCTTCAGGTCCCCGTTGTAAACATGTATTCTTTAGTTGTCTCAAGGCAAGGTAACCCAGTGGAAATATTCTAAATATAGCGTACACTTAAACCGACATGGATTTGTCTAGGTGGCTAAAATACATCATTTGCTGCTGCCCCCATCCACAGAAGTACATGCTTTGCTTCGTGCTGCTACTACAGCCAACACACTGACTATGGAACTATGGAAGAGTACCTGATACCATCCCAGTAGAAAATATCCGTACTGTGCCTTTAAGAAGTGAGCGAATGGATAGACTACAGACATTCCCTTTAGGTGGCATCACTTTGAAAATGGAATTGGAGTTACATGCTGTGATGGACACAGAGGTGGGTGGGTTTTTACCCCAGGAACTATCCTTGTGATTGGTTATCTTTGATAGTGATGGTACTACTACAACGTACAAAAACAGATTTACTTTCAAAAGAAAATCTCTGTGCGAGGGAACAAGATTAAAGGTATAACATTGACCACAGGTTGACCTTTGACATCAGTGGAGGAAGAGTTACATTGCTAGCAGCAGGCTTTTGTGTAGCACCAATACGAATGTAATGGGACCTTTGGTACCAGTGGTTGAGCTGAGAGGTTACAGTAATGACTTCAGGGTCTGGGTGCCTTACAGGACTGGCAGCAGGCCTTTCTGTAGTACCAGTGGGAACACAGTTTCACCTTTAGGACCAGGGCACAGTTGGCTGTTGGTTTGTCTTGGCACGAGTCTTCTACCACTACCACTGATGCTGCTGGGGCTGCTGCTGGAGAAACACACAAAAAGCACAAAAAAGTATGAAATATGTTGAAAATATAAGAAAGAAGTTTGAATGCTCCACAACAGAAACAGACTTTCTCACATTGATGATTTATCTATCCTCCGCTGATGGAGCAGAGAGCTTGCTGAGACGGTGCATCAGCTACAGTAAGTGTTTGTTTCTGTACCTGGTGCTTCCGTCACACAGCTCTGGATCTCACAGCTCTGTCGGGCTTCTGGCCTGAGGGCAGAGTTGCAGCTGTGGCCCCTGGTTACCAGCTCCTCCCCCTGGTAACACTTCACTTCACGAACCTGGATGCCACTCCCACAGGTCTTACTGCACTGAGGGAGCATGAGGGGACATTTTCCTCTACATATTACTGATGAGCAGACCTACAGACACTCAGTCCAATACAGCTGGACCTTCAAAACAAGATTTTATTAATTGACATCGCACACACACAGAATATTTATGAAGGTGCAGGAATGTATACAATTAGCCACCCCTGATTTGAGATCCTTGTGGTTATGTACTGTACATCAGTAAGTAGACATACATATGGACGGACGGACGGACAGTTACCTGAGACCAGGATGTGGTGAACCATTTGGAGCAGGGTCTCTGAAAGCAGGAGGAGCTGGTCTCTGGTTTGTTGGTTTGGTCACAACTGCTGTCTGGAAACTCTTTGAACACACCACCTTCCAGCCCAACACACACCACCTGACGGTGACGCACCCCGCGCCCGCATGTAGCATTACACTGGAACACACAAACAAACAAGAAAAGTTGATTTTGCTGGTCTCAAAGAAGTTCTAATTCACCCACCAGCCAACAATATGCTCTAACAAAGAGCTCTGACGACTGCTTCTTTAAATGTTTACCTGCTGCCATTCCTGTTCCACCCAGTGGGGGGTGCAATCTCTGTCCCCACAGGGATAGATGGCCAGCGGGCGCAGCAGCTGGTCACATTGTTCCTCTGACATCACTAACCCTCCTGATGATCGACAGGTCACTGCACGGACCATCCTTCCCTCTCCACACACACCGGAGCACTGGCACATGCACAGACATTTTGAATTGGAAATGCAACCCTTTCATTGACGTGCGTGTATGTACACCATGCTGAAGCTGAGTGAGTGTCGTTAACTCACAGGTCCCCAGTCAGAAACTGTCCATCTTCTGTCACAGGGCGGGCCTTCACATTCCTGACTTTCTATTGGCTGAGAAGACTTGTTACATAGTCTCATTTCCATGGAACAACGGACCTCCCGAGTGCGGAAACCCCGGGAGCCACAACGGGCCGAGCACTAACATTGACGCGCGCACACACACACACACACACACACACATTATGTACACACAAAGAAGATCAATAACGAAAAAAACGGCATCGTTTGAAAACTGTACAATTTGAATTCAAGATGTTCAGTACACGTTCCAGGTTGCCGTGTGGAGCAAGAGTTGCTCAGTGACATTCGCTGGCTTCTGATTAGAGGATGGTATCATTCTGTTTTATAGATAAGTCTCAATGGGGTGATTCTATGCCAGCATTGGCCGAGCAAGGTTAAGGGCTGATTCACAACAGTAGCTGGCGTGTTGAATCATTTTCATGCCATGACATTTTTATCAACTTGGTGAGGAATGTCAAAATGAACACAAGCATTGGTGTGTTTTATCACAGTACATCATTTAGTTAACGCCTCAAAAAGCAGGTGTGAGTGAAGTGAAGCTCAGAGTGAGTCGCCATCTTGGCAGTGACGAGACAGCCTAACTCTAAAGATGGATTGTCGGTGGAGTGGTAAAATTAGGCATTTTAATATGGAGGTCAATGGTGAGTGACTCGCTTTCGGAGCCAGTATCAATTGGCCATTTGAGGAAGTGCAGTTTTGTCACTGGCTTCATCTCTCAGCAGGTTGAGACCAGGATTAAACGTTCTAGTTGGGCCAAGAGCCCTTCGACCCTTGAGGAGCAGCAGGAGAGTCTCTAGACACATTTGGGCTGCAACCACTCAGAAATGAGTGGATGGGTGCCAGGGATATGACTGTGATATTGTTGTGTTTTTTTCAGTTTTAGGTTAAGAGTTCAATTCCAATATAGCCTCATCTTGACAAAAAATATGTTTCACCTGCTGCAAAGATTCCACCAAAATGTTTAGTTAGTTTGTGTTAATGATGAGGGAGCACAGTTAGTATGGGACATATTTTCATTCTGATGATGAAATCCTTTTCATGAACTTTTGGGCAACAGAATGCATGTTGGCAGTTCTTGGTATTGTGTTTTTGCCACTTTGACAACAACAATAGCAGATTTCACGACTTCAAGATGGTACCATGAAACCATGAGCCATCAACATTGACAGTAACATTGCACACCCACACCAGAAACATTGCACCGTGGCTTGGTGTGTTACCTCGGACCACTCAGACACCTCCCACTGGGGTCCGCAGCTCTGGCCAAGGCAAACCTTTCTATTGGCTGGTTTGTGAAGATCATGTGACAGACAAAGTGAATCGTAGACGGATGAGTCGAGGCCGGGCGACAGCATCTTCCAGCAGCGCACAGTACGATACTGAACACCCTCTGCACAGGTCCGAGAGCACTCACTCCAACCACTGGTCTCCCATCTGAGGAAGAAGCAAGATGCTCAGACATTTAATACAATGTTCAGATACAGTTGGTGTTTAAAACCATTTCAGTCACATTAAAAGATGTCATTCCTACTTCTGTTAATGCTTTTTGGATTTCTAACCAGCATGACATTCTTGTTACATTCATACTTTCTTCTTTGCCATTTGCAAAATAAACTGTGCCAAAGTCTGAAGACTTGAGGGTTTTAGCTCAGCAGACCAGTCAGTGAGTGAGTAAGACCAGGACCTTGGAGGACACTCCTTCCCAGTGCAGAACTCATGTGTGGGCTCAGGTCTGGTCAGAGAGTCACAGTAACTGTCATCGACTTCAGTGCCTTCGTATCGAACACAAAGGGCGTAGCTAGTGGTGATACCTGGCAACACACACACACAATGTTAACAGAGTGCACAGAGAAAGATCAACAACGTACATGTATGTTGCAGCTGATGTCGGGCTAGTAGGGATAGTTCAATCAATAATAATGCATCATATTTTGTTCCTGCATGCTCCTATATGCAGAATGCAGAATGTTCCTACATTCAAGCAAACAAACAAAAAACAACCTAGTAATCAGTTTCAGCTATGAGACTTAAATGACGCTGAAGTGTCGCTGTGATTACCTGCACACTGATTCAGAGCAATGTTTAAGCTGTGGTCTGGTACTCTGTCTGAGGAGTCCTGAGATGCAATATGAGCCTCACAGTACCAGCCACACTCTGCAATGTGTGCACGTTGTGAATGTCTTTACCTGTTGTACACGTCGAGCTGCAGGGAGCATAAGCAGAAACCTTCCAGCGATACATGTCTGCCAGACTAATGTCTGGGTCCAGACCCACGTCAAAGTCATTACTGGAGAGAGACAGAAACAGACACAGGTAGGCACATTCTTTTTAATCCGGATTGTTTTCTGCTTAATTTTATAAAAAGCCAGTAAAGGAATCATTAGGATACTGTCAGGAGAAGAGGAAAGTTAAGACAGTAATGTTAAGAATGAGGGGAAACAACACGGCCTGCAGGAGAGACTCATTAATGTCATTCAATTCATATAAAGTCTTGCAAATGATAAGCTGTAAGCAGAGAGAGAATGATTATGGAAGTGTAACGAGCCGTAGATCATTATGTGGCATCTTATAGCATGACGGTGCCCTTCATGCATGTACTGTATTCCACAGCTGTTCCACATACCTCTCTGTGTTGGCTGCCTGGACTGCAGGCACCTGTTGCAGCTGTACCAAGATGGCAGTGTGTGTGTCTGTGTGTGTAACAGAATGTGTGTCAGTAACTGTGAGCATTTCCAACCGTGTTTCTGTGTCTGTGTCAGACAACGTTTGCACGCGTGTTTGTGCTGGTGGATGTGGATCAGCGAATGTCCTTTCCATAGAGTGTGTGTTTGTGAGGGAGTGTGTGTGGTTGTAATGCAGGTCCTCCAGTAGCAGGGCACTCTGACCACCTGTGAATGGATAGAAAGAAATGAATGTAGGGGTTTTAAAACATCCTGATATTTTGGACATTAACAGTTATGTACCGGTGATATTATTGCAATATAGTTCAGACTATAATATCTTATTGTTTCTCTGTTTGAATGGGATTTTGATGGCCTCTTGTCTTTACAAAGGGGCCAGAAGTCAAGAAACAGATACTAAACAGCATGGAGATAGTCGGGCTGTGTTCTATTCCATCCCTTTGTGTGGAGGATCAGCACATAGAGGCCCATCTCACACCAGCTCATCATTCTTTTAATATCTACAAATATTATTGGAAAGAAATATCATATCCATTGTCATGAACCCCTGTTTATCATAGCATAAAAAAGAGAAATGTGTTGATGTTTTATTTTACTAAAGATATTCAAACACTCAACACAAAGAGGTGTGAGGCTCCATGTGTCTCTCCTACCAAGCACAGTGTTGTCATCAGCAGTGGATGGCTCGTCAACGGAGTTAGAGGAACTTCCTTAATGAACAGAAAAACAAATGAAAGAAATAGCTAGACACACACGTCACTGCCAGACCGACAGACACATGAGCCCACAACACAGCCTGCACTCAGAGATCTGTTTCTGAAAGCATGAGAGGGGGCAACTTTTACACCAGCTCCCTGTCATTGGTCAGGTTTGCAGTAGAGCTGGACCAATGAATTAGCCAGGATGATATATGGTCATAATAGCTTGTATCATATAGCTCACTAATGTCTCCCTCTGTGTGGTTACCCGAGCCTCCCTGAGCTTTGTGTGCATAGCTGGGCCGGCTGCTCGTGCATTTCCGTGCACGTGAGTCTCTCTGTTGAGCCCCACAGCATCACCATGCCGATGTCCTCCCCCTGGTTCACACTGTTTGCTCTGTCAGCACTATTGCCATTGTTTGCTCTAGTTGTACTTTTAGCACCGCTGCTAACCACCAGCTCAGCCGTTGCTATGTTGTGTCGAGTACATCGGTATAAAACTAGGTGCAACAAAGCTGTGGTAGTAGCCAGTAGTCACGATCTCTGGCTCTGGAGGTGTTGGACGGACTTCAGTTCTGCTTCCAACAAACAAAGAAGCCTGTTTCATATGATCATCAATCATTTGAATATATGAAACAAGAACAATCTCTTCATTGATTTTGAAAGCTATGACCATTTCTACTCCATGATTGATTATTTGTCAATCAATCATGGAGTAAATATGGTCATAGCATTCAAAGCTGACTAATTAATAGAAGAACCACCACTGAAACCCTGTTTATTGGCAGCTTCTCTGTACAAATGTGTTATCATTTTCAAAAAAGTCTAAAGCTCAATTAGTAGAAGACAGATCAATCTGTGACTCACGGTAGCCGGCCGGTACTGGAGGTCCTCGCTCGACATCGTTATGGCTGAATACATGACTGGTGACATCCGCCGGCCTGTAGACCAACATGTCTGCCGGCGGCAGGGGGCTGGGTGTCCTGATGGCCCAAATGACTTCCTCCTCTTCTTCTTCCTGCAGCTGGACATCTGATTGGTCATCAGCTCCCAGCTGGCTGTTGTAGTGATGGACAGATGTCCCATTGGTCGCTCTAAGCTGATCCCCTCCGACATCCTCATCTACCTCGTTATAGGTGAGGTTGAGATGGGAGGGGCCTGCTGTGATGTCTTCAGCAGTAGTGATGTCATGAGATGTGCGATGGATCGTGTATTCGTAGGTGATGTGGGGGAGCTTCCCATTCAGGTTGTAGTACTTCATGTCCAAAGAGAAAATCACAGGTTAAATATTTCATACTGGAACTGAACCCATTATTTTATTGTAGCAAAATGAGACACACATATACTTGTCCCGTGTGTGTTTACTACCATAGCATTCAGGCCCTGAAGTGTTGGTCCCTGGGCAATGATATACTCCAGCCCATCAGAGAATACGTTGCTTGGACGTCGGTATTTAATCACTGTTCCTGCCACATGGAAGTTTTGTGGATTGTCAAACACAGTGTTTCCGTTGAAGAAGAAATGACCAGCTTCATCTGACAGGGCTAGATAGGAGAGGACACATCAGGGGGAGGGACTAAGACAGCAAATATTCAAAACCCCCAAAATTAGTCAATTTTAAAATAGTGGTACTAACAATATAGTTACTGGTTGTTGTTTTGTTAGACAAAAAAAGATCCAAATGATCTCTATGCAGTCAGTACAAATATAAGTCATGTTTAGCTTATAGGCCTATATATATATATATATATATATATATATATATATATATATACATACATATATATATATAATAAAAACATTCTAGAACCACTGTTCCAATGGCACTTTTTTTGCTTTACATCTGTTGATTTCATACTCGGTGTGTTGACCTAAAAGAAGCTGTAGGTTCTCACCCAGGATGTTCTCAGTCTTATGTCTTTCTATGATCTGAATGTCTGAAGCTCCAGCTGGGATGTTGGTGATTAACACATAACCTGGTGACAAAAACATCTACTTTACACACAGGCACAGGCATTGTCAGTAGTGAACGAATCATCAGGGAACAGTGTAACAAATGTGTGTACTAAAGTAAATAAAAGACATCAACATGTTTTAAATGTCTCAAACACGTGTTTCTGGTGGGACACAACCAGGAATCTTAGATCAACAGTATGCATAACCTCAATCCCACCTCAGCTTCTGCAGGGTCAGTTCACCTAAATCACAAAAAAACTATTTTCCAACATTTCCACTTAATCGTGGTATCTCACTATAATTGAGCTTTTATACTGTGTGTTCAGGCTGGGCCCCAATACGATGACAGAAATGTTTTTTGGTGGTCAAAGCATGAAAAACCAATCACCTGTTAGTGACGAGTCGGTAGCCAAACATGCACCAGACCTGGGCTCACATATATTTGGCTTTGTGTATATTTGTTAAGTCTAACCAAGTAGTTGTATTGCCTAAACCTAACAACGTATTTTTATTGTCTAACCTAACCAATCGGCGACTATAAACTGGAATAATAATAATTTAGAAATAAAACAGAAAGGTTCAGTAAGTGTGAAAACAGGCTTCTCACAGGACTTAAAAGTGTGCTGGAGACAAGCTGGAGACAATCTTCAGAAAGATAGAGATACAGCGCGTAGAGCTACAGCGCGTAGAGATACAGCTCGTAGAGATACAGCGCGTAGAGATACAGCGCGTAGAGATATGATTTTGGTGAGTTTTATTTAGTTTCTATCCAGTGTGTTTTTGAAGGCAGTTAAGCCGGCCTTAGTTTGGTGAAAAAGAGAAACTCCATTACAGAAGGTGTACAGTTGTATTTGTTCCGTTTAGGTCTAAGAATATTTCCTTCATTGATGTTTTATTTATCAGAAGTAGCCGGCATGGCTCCGCAGCATCACCGATCAGTGTTATTGGTCAATAAAACACACACTGGGGAATTGACTTCTTCAGTGGACTACATTTACATCAGCACTGATTGGACATCCAGAGTTATAGATGCATATTCAACTCGGTCGGGTGCAAATAAATGGAGTTAGGGATAGGTTTCTTTCTCGAGCCATGCTACACCTTGCTAATCTTGCTGACAAACAGACAAACAAATCAACAAAAGAAACAGAATACACAACCTCTTTGGCAGAACAAAGGTCATACCTGTGACTAAATGTCCATAGAATTATGTTGATGCACAAAGAGGTGACAAAAATGGAATGTAAAAGTCAAACCATCATAAAATCTCTTTTTTATGGAGGAAAAACAAGACTAAATCTATGGGGTCAGATCAGTCTCAATAATTGCAAATGCGCACAGAACAATTCACAAATATATTCGATTTACAAATGCACACAGAACGATTCACAAATACATTCCAATGCACACATACATAAATTACGATTTATATAAATGTAAAAAAAAAATCACAAATATATTTCTGCATTTGTATGTATTTGTTTGTGGATTTTTCTATTTGTTTGTGGATCGCACTGCATTTATTTGTGGGTTTTATGAGACTCCCCTGACGTCACTGGATTCGCAAATACATTTCTTTCAACGTTCTAATTTTCAACCAATCACATGAGCGCAGCTCCCCCCTCCCCTCCCCACGAGGCTGCCAGCGTTAAGTTGCGCAATTTGCGGAGGCGAGAGGTCAGAAGTCAGCAAACAATGGCGTCTGGTAGTGCAGTAGGAGCTGGCTCACATCGTGGCAGCGGCAGCTCGTAGAGGCACTTCCTGTTGCAAGCTGCCACTGTTTTGGTGCGGATTCTGCGGTAGTTTAGCCTTTATTTGTCGTTATTTGACATTATGTGACACTACATTAAGGTCATTGAAGGTATGACTGTTGGTAGTTGTAATTGGTTTTGTAAAAAAAAGGCCGAATTGTAATAGTATGGCTACTCGTTTTTATTAGCAAGCTAATGTAGGCTAACATCAGTTGGTACTTGTTGCCATGGCAACGATACACACTTTCATGCAGACTGAAGGAATGCAAATTGTAAACATGGATAATATGCATTGTACTGTTTAGAATGATAGCAACCCATATAACCTATTGATTTGGATATATATACATACAGTATATGTATGTATATGTAGGTATGTATCTATATAAATATATTTATATGTATGTATATATTTATACAATTTGTATACAACTTTTTCTCTCTGTTTGTCCTGTCTCTCTCAACAGGACAGTAGTTTGGGGGAGGCAGTAAGAAGAACCTGATCACATGTTTTTTTACTAAACTAATTACAACTACCAACAGTCATACCTTCAAGGACCTTAATATATTCTCACATAATGTCAAATAACGACAAATAAAGACTAAACTACCGCGGAATCCGCACCAAAACAGTGGCAGCTTGCAACAGGAAGTGCCTCTGCTAGCTTCCGCTGCCACGATTTGAGCTTGCCCTTTCTCGACTTCTGACCTGTCGCTTCTGCAAATTGCGCAACTCTAACGCTAGCAGCCTCGTGGGGAGGGGAGGGGGGAGCTGCGCTCATGTGATTGGTTGAAAATGAGAATGTTGAAAAAAAGGCATTTGCAAATCTAGTGATGTCAGGGGAGTCTCATAAACCCACAAATAAATGCAGTGCGATCCACAAACAAATCCATACAAATCCACAAACAAATAGAAAAATCCACACAGAAATACATACAAATGCAGAAATATATTTGTGATTTTTTTTAACATTTATATAAATCGTAATTTATTTATGTGTGCATTGGAATGTATTTGTGAATTGTTCTGTGCACATCTGTGAATCTTTCTGTTTGCATTTGTGAGTCTTTCTGTGTGCATTTGCAATTATTGAGACTGATCTGACCTCATATAAATCAATTACATAAAGTGTTTTTTTGTCAACCAATCATGTAATCCAAATCTCCTTGCCATTGGATGGCTGCACATTTCTCTTCCTGTGCCTTTTCTACCCTCTTCAAATGTAACGCCTTGTTGAGAAGAAGTGTGTAATAACGTCATTGTTAAGAGAGAAGCCATGCAGCTACAATACTGCTGGGAAGAGTGCTACCAACATGACACACGACACTGAAATGGAGGTAATAAGATTTAATAATGTTGCTTTTTAACTTACACCAACTTTAGTACAAATGTCGGTGGTGTAATGTGATGTTTTACTAGCATCTCATAACAACTTGCTTGCATATGAGGGGCTGAACTGGATACATCAACATCTTGTTTAACGACACCTTTGTTTCATTTGGAGTGTCTATGATAAATCATGCTCAGTATAATTGATACATAAATCTGGATTGGCTCCAGGCCATATTCTGACTGTGTAGTACACATAATTATAAACACTTGTGAATAGAACACAGTCTAATATAACATGAAGGCCAAAAACAAAAGCTTCGGGAATAACATCAGAGCAGACCCCCAATCTGCATTCTTAAACACACATATCATCTTCAGATCCAGTTCTTTTTGCCTAAAATCAAATGGATAATAAATCATTGAAACCAGTTCTTCTGAAGTTTAAAAGACTCATTCTTGGTCTTGACTAAAACTAGACTGAATTGTTCATGCTGTTCTTTGATTAAGGCAAGACTTAAAAATCTAACAAGTTTTTGTAGACTAAAAATGAACTAAATAAAAGGGCTAATTCTGTGTGAAGCTATAACATTGTCATCCCGCCAGTATGTTAAGATATCCTGTGATTAATGACTACAGTAGAACTTGATGAGAGGGTTTCTGAGGGCCCAGTTAAAACAGCAGCTGACTTTCAGTGAAACAGAAATTAGAATGTGAATCCAGAGAATTTAGTGTTGTGCCAGTGTAACCAAATTCAACACCAGACATTAATGATAATGCTTCATAATGAATACTTCTATTCACATCTGTCTACTGGTGTGTGTGTGTTACCTAACTGTGTGAGTGCCTTCCTGTATGATCCAGAGATGCGCTGGCAAGACGTCCCGTTGCCTCCACATACTCCACATCTGTCTACCGTCTTACTGCCGTACAGCTCCCCATCACAACCTACAGGCTGGACACATTCAGAGGATCACTCTTACAGTGTTTCTCATCAACAAGAAGCATTCGCTATGAATGAGAGTAAAATCATGAATGATTTATTACAGAAAAATAACATGTAATTTTCTTGTCGGGTTACCTGACATATTCCCTCTATACAGACTCCATGGTATTTGGCATCGTGGCAGAATGTACCATCGTGGGCGGGGACTAGCAGCTGTCTCTCACCACTGATGGTTGTGCACTGCAGGTCACATGGCTTATTGGAGATGCTGATGTAATCAGCTACACAGGGAATTACATGTTTCAAAAGACATTTCATTTAGTGACATCATAATGGATCCATCATAATGGATTAAAGGATTACTGTGCAATGAAGTTTACAAAACCAATTGAGTTACATGTGGTTATCATTTGGGATTGGCCACATGTAATGTTGCCTTGTGCAGCTTTAACTCATCGACCACCTGTTAAAGTCAATCTTTCACATTTGCTGGACTTAGTAAGACTGACATATCATATAAACTCAACGATTATCAGAAGATTGACAATTTTTTAACAATTGACTTTCATTTATTCAAGACGGTGTGAATGTTAATGTCCAGCAGAGATAGCTAGAAGAGTATGGAGGGAGGCCTCGACTGCGTTCAAGATTGATACCTGACAGACTGGAAGAAAGACGAAGACCATAGATTGATATCATACCAGGGTAAAGAGGTATCCACTGGTAGTATCTTCTTCCAAAGGCTTTAGAATTGAACTGGGAACACTGGTGCTGTTTGAAGCTCACAGTGGGGCTGGGACAGGGCTGAAAAACCACAACGAAACACACAAACACATACAGAAAAAGATACCTGCATCTTAAAGAGTGACTTTGTTATATTTCAACCTGGACCCTATTTCCCCATGTCTTTGTGTCCAGCTGACTAAAAGAGACAACAATTGTTGTAATTGGTCCAGTATTGAGCGAAGGCTCTGTAGGCTCCAGGTTAATCATATCGGGGCAAGCTGGCTCCGTCATTTACGTCCACTAAAAATGTGTGTTTTGGTCACTGAGAGGCTCAGATCGTTATAAGTGTCTGACAACATTATGGAGAGTCTTTGTCAAGGAAAAGTCTTGTTCTGAAATCTCGCATGGTGACGCTTGCTGGAGGACAACAGTCGAAACGTGAGTGCCGGCGAGGCAGAGTTTGTTGCTTTAGACTACAGAAAGTTTAGCTGAGTGTTGAAAAATACAGAAGTTACTCTTTAAAGACTTTGTTAGTTTTTCTTACTAATTTCTTCCATTTACCTCTGTATTCTATGGTTGAGGACTCAATGGAGTACTCATTGTTATGGTATCAACATCAATGTAGCATCATACCTGGTTTGGACAGAGCTGGTACTGTTTCGGAGAGCCAACACAATATGAACTGTTTACATTCTGGGTTGTGGACAGCCTGAGACAGAGAGAGGATACAGAATAACACAAGATGTTTAATATACTGTATAACATAGACAACACACAAGATATATAAAATAAGGCAGTATATATACTATACACTATCATCCCAGTATCACATCGGAGAGAGGGTTATGGCCTTTGTCTCCTTGGTTTGGTCTAGCAAGAGTAAGCAACGGCAGCGTCAGATACTACTTCATATTTTGTACTTTCTGGTCAAGAACTGAATAAAAACAATTTCACCAGTTGTGTCTTTGCTAACAACACGGAGGAGTCTAGTAAGGTTGACAGAAGGCTTTCCAGCTCAAATGAATCCATCACAGAAACTATTTCACGGCTTTTTTACAACATTTTCGGTCACGTCACTGTTTAAAAGTCTCATTTTTGTGATGTTTAATTGATCATTGCATAGCAGCAGGACAGCACTGACTGACCAGGCTGTAATAGTGGCTGTTCCTCCAGGCTGCAAGGAAAAGCTGGCGAGGGAATAATATGCATGAAAATGTGGTGAATCATATGCTATGGCCTTCACAGTCACCAGATCTCAGCTCAACTAAACATGGTCCTCAGTGCATCAGGGTCTGCAGCGATGTCGACAACCCACCCGACCCATCTTCAAATGCGGACCCCATTTTGTTTACCATGCTTTATGCTGTGTCATCACCATTCATATCCATACAACCAATGTGTTTATGATTAAATTGTTAACAAGAGCACAAACTTCTTCAAAGATCAAACCTCTTAATTTAGCAATGAAAGTGCACCAGACTGATGTATTTAACCTAAACTTTTAGGTCATCCAAAGCTGGATGCCCCCACTCATTCCTGCACCGCAGCTGTGGCCTGCCAGTTGAGGCTTAGTGGATGTAGGAGCCAGGTATGGCCTGTGTCATTTTGTACACCCTTTTATGTCACGTCCGGTAATTGAGTCACGTGGTGTTGGGGACGGCAATGGGGATATATGCTGTTCCGTAGTTTAGTTTAATGAATGGAAGGAGAGGGGGTGAGAGAGGGGGTCTTGCTTTTTGTTGACCGCTGTCCTCTGCCAACATCTCTCCAACAACTCACTCTCGCTGTAGATTTATTCTCCAAGACATCGGAAGGATAAGTCAGTTCCTGACCCAGGAGGCGGTGCAAGGCAAGGCAAGGCAAGTTTATTTGTATAGCACATTTCAACAACAAGGTAATTCTAAGTGCTTCACATAAAACCATTAAAAGCATCAAAACATAAGGCAAAAGACAAGGAGATTTAAAAACAATTAAGAACATTCATTGAAACAATAAAAACAGTGTAAGAAATAAAATACAGTAGTAAAATGCAGAAATGCAGGAAATTGATGAATATATTAATTGAATCTGGTTCAATTAAAGGCAGCAGCAAACAGAAAAGTCTTCAATCTTGATTTAAAGGAGCTGAGGGTCTCAGCAGACCTGCAGCTTTCTGGGACTTTGTTCCAGATATGTGAAGCAGAAAAACTGAAAGCTGCTTCTCCATGTTTAGTTCTGACTCTGGGAACAGAAAGTAGACCAGTCCCAAACGACCTAAGGGGTCGGGATAGTTCATAAGGTAGCAGCCGTTCAGAGATGTATTTAGGCCCTAAACCATTCAGTGCTTTATAAACCAACAGCAGGGTTTTAAAGTCAATTCTTTGTTTGACAGGAAGCCAGTGCAAAGACCTCAGAACTGGAGTAATGTGATCCACCCTCCTGGTCTTAGTGAGGACTCGAGCTGCAGCGTTCTGAATGACTTTTTACAGAGACCTGTAAACACACCGTTACAGTAGTCCAGTCTGCTGAAGATAAATGCATGGACAAGTTTTTCCAAATCCTGTTGAGACATAAGTCCTCTAATCCTTGATATATTCTTCAGGTGATAGTAGGCTGATTTTGTAATTGTCTTAATATGGCTGTTCAGGTTGAGGTCTGAATCCATAACTACACCCAGATTTCTGGCTTGGTTTGTGGGTTTTAACATCAGTGATTGAAGCTGAGCGGTGATTTTCAATCGTTCGTCCTTGGTACCAAAAACAATTACTTCCGTTTTATCTTTGTTTAATTGAAGAAAATCCTGGCACATCCAGTTGTTGATTTGTTCAATGCAGTTACCCAGCCCTTGTATGGGATTATAGTCCCCTGGTGACATAGTTATGTAGATTTGTGTGTCGTCTGCATAATTATGATAACACACTTTGTTGTTTTTCATAATCTGAGCTAGAGGAAGCATGTAGATGTTGAACAGAAGAGGCCCCAGTATTGAACCTTGGGGAACACCACATGTCATTTTAGTCAGCTCTGATGTGTAATTAGCTACAGACACAAAGTATTCTCGGTCCTTCAAGTAGGATTCAACAGGTTAGTGATGTGACCTTTTGTGTCGATGCTTCGAAGCTTGTGTCGAGTAATCCAGGAAGATTTTGATGAAGCGCGTATCGAGGCTTGTGTCGATGATGTATGTGGTGACATTCGAAGCCTCACGAACCAGCCGCACCACGTGACTGATTCAGGAAATGGTTCACGGGTTTGGCGTGCGATTTGAAATAAAAGGGGCAGCGAAATGCAATGGATCCCCGGTCACATTTTGTGTACTTAGGACTTTATTGCGCATTTGTTTACAAACTACTCAAGCTTCTTTTTTCTGCGATGGAACCAGCAAGAAAGAGGAGATTTTTCCCCTGTCTGGGAACATTTTGATCTGATCTCTCATAATAAGCTCAGCACTGTGGAAAAGTTGATATTTTTAAATAAAAATGAATAAAATGTTTTACGTGTTACATGTTGTCCCTAGTAACATAATCACAGTCACAAACCACGTTACAGAAGCACATTAGGCCGTGGCTCAATGGGGAGAGTTGTCTGGTAACAGCAAGATCGGTGGTTCGATCCTTAGTTTCTACATATTTTATGCCGACTTGTACCTGAGCAAGACACTGAACCCCTAACTGCTGAAGCCTGGGCGCTTCTCAGCAGCCCACTGCTCCCAATAAGCTAAGGATGGGTTAAATGCAGAAGTCAAATTTCGTATATGTATATGACAATAAAATCCTAACTTTAACTTTTTTTTTACTTTTCACATCACAACCCTCTCCCCAATTTGTTTCCACTTTCCCTTTTGACCCCGCCATTGTATCATAAAGACAGACACCATATTAATAACTTCATAAGTTATGTATCACACATCACAAACATCATTCATTCATTTATTCAATTCAATGCTTCACACACCAAAGCTATGATGTCATTTTAATCACTCTGCCTGTTTTACATTTATTGTCCACTTGATGGCGCAGTAGAGCAAATGAAGCACCATGACGCTTCGACCCATGTGTGAACCAATTGGATGGAAAGCTTCAATGCTTCATGAAGCTTCATCTCGCCATCACTAGTGCAGGTACTGTGTCAGGTTCTTGTCATCTCACGTATGGACTACGGCAACATCCTTGTGGCTGGTGGGCCTGCAGGTCCCATCCGACCTCTGCAGCTCATCTTGAATGCAGCAGCCTGGCTGGTCGTCAACATACCCAAGTTCTCCTACATTACCCCTCTCCACTGCACCGTGCACTGACTTCCTGTTGCTGTTTGAATCCTTCTAAATACTTACCTTCTGTCACAGCTCTGCCACTTCTATCTAGTTTTTTCCACCTCTCACTCACCTAATCAGTTCATTCAGTGCACCTGCTAGTCACACTCACCTCATCAGCTCATTACTCTTACCTGCTCACTCTGCCTCCTCCACTATTTAAAACCCTGCCTCACACACACTCACTGCCAGATCGTTCTCTGCTTTCATGCAATACTTTCCCGCATACACCCTTGGACTGATTCCCTGTTGCCGACCCTGCCTGTTTCGGACTACCTCGTCTTGCCTCTGCCCTGGTAACTCGCTCAGCCTTCTGTCCTTGACCACGAGAACCTGTCGCTGTTTTCCTGAGAATATTCTTCCTGTCGTGTGTGTTGAAGAAAATAAAGAGTTCAAGTCAAACTATTCCTGGTGTTTGTCGTACTGCTCCTGGGTCCTTACTACACCCGTAACAGTACGATCTGGCCAGAACATGGATCCAGCAGACGGTGCCACGGCATGGCTGGCTCGAGGTGATCGAGGAGGCGATGCGGCGAACTGAGACCATGGTGGTCACCAACACCGCCGAGGTTTGCCACAACCTGGTGAATCAGAACCAGATTCTCACTACGTTGATAGACCAGGTACGACAACTCACGGCAGCCACAGCTCCGACCAACATGGCGGCGTCGCCGCTACTTGCTCCGGTTCAGTCGGGAATGGGTCCAGCAGTATCTATGGCGGTCTCAGAGCCCCGGGTGGGGGAGCGCGAATGTTACGCTGGGGATCCTGAGGGTTGCAATGCATTCCTGACCCTAACCCTGACAGCCAAGTCAGGGGCAATCTTGTTGCCGACGCAGCCGCTTCCTCAGGAGAGCGAACCCATGCAATTGGGACGTACTGGGCTATCCACGGAGGAACGTGAGTGACGCAGACGGGGAAACCTCTGCATGTACTGTGGTCAGGCGGGTCATTATGCTCACAATTGCCCGTTAAAAGGCCGGGCTCGCCAGTAAGGAGGGAGGTACGGGAGAGTCGAGCAGATTCCCGATCCTCCGCCTGTCAACGACTACTTTTCCATGCCCAACTACTATTAACCGGGGGCTCTCATACTATTTCCACCTTCCTGGATTCTGGAGCAGACGCGTCCATTATGGACGAGGACCTTGTTACCCAGTTGGGAATCGACCGGATACCTCTTCCACAGGCTGTTTCAGCCAGCGCCCTGGACGGTCATCTTCTGGGAAGGGTGACGCACCAAACCTTTCCGGTACACATGCTGTTATCCGGCAACCACCACGAGACCATCAGCTTCCACATCCTGCAAACCCCTCGCATCCCCCTCATTCTGGGATACCCCTGGCTGCATCGACATAATCCGCACGTCGACTGGACTACGAGAGCTTTTCGGGGTTGGAGCCAGGCCTGTCACCTAGTCTGCCTGAAGCAAGCCGCCGTTCCACAAAGTGCCGGGCTCACCAAATCCGCGCCTGAACTTACGGGGGTTCCTGAGGAATACTTGGACTTTAGGGAGGTTTTCAACAAGTCCCAGGCCATGTCTCTGCCTCCCCACCGTCCGTATGATTGTGCCATCGACCTCTTTCCTGGTACGTTCCCACCGAAGGGGCGCCTTTATTCCCTGTCTGCTCCGGAAAGAGAAGCGATGGACAACTCTATTAATGACTCCCTGGCTTCCGGTATCATATGCCCCTCGTCCTCTCCCGCAGGGGCTGGATTTTTCTTTGTGGAGAAGGATAAGACTCTCAGACCCTGTATCGACTACCGGGGCTTAAATGAAATCACGATTAAGAACCGGTACCCGTTGCCACTCATCGCAACGGCCTTTGAGCTACTTCAAGGAGCCACCAGCTTCTCCAAGCTCGACCTCCGTAACGCCTACCACCTGGTCCGGATCAGAGAAGGGGATGAGTGGAAGACGGCATTCAATACACCTAAAGGACATTACGAGTACCTTGTGATGCCCTTCGGCTTAACCAACGCCCCTGCCATCTTCCAGGCCCTGGTTAACGACGTGCTTCGAGACATGTTGGACCGGCACGTATTCATCTACCTCGATGACATCTTGATCTTCTCCAGGAACCAAGAGGAACATGTGCACCACGTCTAGTCTGTGCTTCAACGCCTTCTGGAGAACTCCCTGTTTGTGAAGGCGGAAAAGTGCGAGTTTCATGTTCCCATGGTCTCATTCCTGGGTTATATCGTCTCCCAGGGCAGCATCCAGATGGACCCCGCTAAGGTTGCCACTGTCACTACCTGGCCTGTCCCAAGCTCCGCAAGCAACTTCAAAGTTTCCTGGGGTTTGCCAATTTCTATCGGAGGTTCATCAGGAATTACAGTGCGGTTGCTTCTCCACTCACCGCCCTCACCTCCTCCAAGACCCCTTTCCGTTGGACTTCTGCAGCTGAAGAGACCTTCCAGAACCTGAAGTCCAGGTTCACTTCTGCACCCATCCTCCGAGTCCCGGATCCAGACAGAAAATTTGTGGTGGAGGTGGATGCCTCCGACATAGGAGTTGGGGGTGTCCTGTCCCAACGCTCGGCCACTGACCAAAAGCTCCATCCCTACGCCTTTTTCTCGCGACGGCTTTCCCCCACCGAGAGAAACTATGACATTGGTAACTGAGAACTACCAGCAGTGAAGCTGGCCCTGGAGGCGTGGCGGCATTGGTTGGAGGGGACCAAGCTCCCATTCCTGGTTTGGACTGACCATAAATACCTTGAGTACATCCGCAAAGCCAAGAGACTCAATTCCCGACAGGCCAGGTGGTCGTTATTCTTCACCCGATTCCACTTCGCGCTCTCCTATCGCCCCGGTTCCCGCAATGTCAAGTCTGATACCCTTTCCTGTCAATTCCAGGGGGAGGAGGAATCCACCTCTGGCTCCTCGTCCATCCTCCCTGCTTGCTGTCAAGTAGCCGTTCTCACCTGGGAGATTGAGGAATCGGTGAGGGCCGCGACTCGGGGTCAAGCCGGTCCCAGCGCGTGCCCTCCTAACCGCCTGTTCATCCCTCAGGCCCTTCGGTCCGACGTCCTCCAGTGGGCACACTCCTCTCCACTTACCTGCCACCCGGGCATACAGAGGACCCAGGACGTCCTGAGGCAGCGCTTCTGGTGGGTCTCGCTCAACAAGGACACCAGGGAATTCGTCAACGCTTGCCCAGTGTGCAACCAACATAAACCTTACCACCAGGCTCCGGCCGGCCTCCTGCAGCCTCTCCCAGTGCCTCATCGTCCGTGGTCTCACATCTCCTTGGACTTTGTCACCGGACTACCATCATCTGAGGGCCACACCGTCATTCTGACAGTGGTCGACAGATTCAGCAAGCTGGCCCATTTCATTCCTCTTCCCAAACTCCCATCTGCTAAGGAGACGGCAGAACTCATCTCCCTGCATATCTTCCGCCTGCATGGAACTTCAGTCGACGTTGTCTCCGACCGAGGTCCTCAGTTCACCTCCATCTTTTGGAGGGAATTCTGCACTTTGCTGGGGGCCACTGTCAGTCTGTCCTTGGGGTTTCACCCTCAGTCCAACGGTCAGACGGAGAGGAAGAATCAGGAGATGGAAACAGCCCTTCGCTGCATGGTCTCCCGGAATCCTGCCTCCTGGTCCCGCCAGTTGATGTGGGTGGAGTACGCCCATAACACCCTGACCAGCTCCGCAACAGGCTTGTCACCTTTTCAGTGTGCTTATGGGTTCCAGCCACCTCTGTTCCCTACATTGGAAAAGGAGGTTTCCTGCCCATCTGTCCAGACATTCCTCCGCCGCTGCCGCCAGACCTGGGCTAGGGCCCGAGCAACCCTGCTCCGGTCTGCAGACCGCGCTGCTACAGCGGCTAACCGACACCGCACTCCAGCCCCTATCTACCAGGTGGGTCAGAGGGTGTGGTTGTCAACCAGGGACCTACCTTTGCGGGTGGAGTCTAAAAAGCTGGGCCCAAGGTTCATCGGGCTGTTCGAAATTGAGAGGACCATCAACCCGGCGGCAGTAAGGCTCAAGCTCCCCAGATCCATGCGCATTCACCCCACGTTCCATGTATCCAAGGTCAAACCGGTCCGGGACAGTCCTTTGGTGCCGGCTGCTCCGCCTCCTCCTCCACCTCCTCCGCCTCATCGAAGGAGGTCCGGTTTACTCGGTTCAACGCCTGCTGCGCTCCCGCCGCTGGGGGCGAGGGCTTCAATACCTGGTCAACTGGGAGGGATACGGTCCGGAGGAGAGGCAATTGGTTCCGGCTCGGAACATCTGCGACCCTCAACTCATCGCCAGATTTCATCGGCAGCACCCAGAACAACCGTCTAGGACCCAGACAACTGCCAGGGACACCCAGCAGGTACCTGGTGCGGACTATGAGAGACCTCCCTCCGGGACCAAGAAACCCTACCACCTGAACCCGGGTGGGGATTCTGACTCTGCGGCCTTGGATCCGACCCTGCCTGTTTTGGACTACCTCGCCTTGCCTCTGCCCTGGTAACTCGCTCAGCCTTCTGCCCTTGACCACGAGAACCTGTTGCTGTTTTCCTGAGAATATTCTTCCTGTCGTTTGTGTCGAAGAAAATAAAGAGTTCAAGTCAAACTATTCCTGGTGTTTGTCGTACTGCTCCCTGGTCCTTACTACACCCATAACACCTACATTCCAGATATGGTCAAACCATACATCCCAATCGGTCCGCTGCGCTGTGCTACTGCCAACCAGCTTGCTCCTCCCTCACTATGAGTGGGCGTTTCTTTCTCTATGTCTTATTAGTTCTACATGTATCAGTTGAAGCAGTTCAACATAAGAAGTTGATGCACTTGCATGATTCTTGGCTGAATGCACTTATTGTAAGTGGCTTTCGATAAAAACTTCAACATAACTAACTCTGGAGTACTTTTATTAACAAATGAATGATGAAAGGTAACATGATAATGTAGTTGAGGTGCCATGGGCCTGCTGACCGGCTCGCTGTGTTTAGTGTTCTATTGTGGTTGTGTGACTACTTGCGGGTCGTACATTCAAGTCTTCAGAGGAAACATCTGATCAACAATAGCTAGCTCTGAGGAACAATAACTACTCAAATGTGTTTTTTGACAGTAAAATAGAAAGGACCTCTTAATTCACTTTAAAGCAGCTGATGGCAACACATCTTAAGGGTCTCAGAACTTCACAAGTTTACAAAATGTCGCAACAAGTAAGATGTGTTTGCAACAGATGTACCAAGACAAATCTGTCTAAGAACGCTGTAGTTTATGGTTAACATAATGCCAATTCTGTCTGTGTGTGTGTGTGTGTGTGTGTGCGGAGAAGGACCTACAGGAGTTAATGCCTGTCTTTCATTACCATGTTAACTGCACTCCCCCCCACACACACACCTCCACCATCTATCCATCTGTGTCTCTCTTTCGTCAGTCCATCCTCCTACACTGTTAAGACGTTAAAGTAGAAGAGACTCCAGGAAGAGGTGAGCGAGAGGTCACTGTGTGAGAGTGTCACGTCTAATTGGTAAAAGGTGATGAGTGTAGGGCAGGAGAGGAAGAGGGGGAAAAAAGCAGGAGAGGAAGACGTGAATGGGTTAGGGTAGTAGAAGAAGAGAAGAGTGTGGAAAAAAAGAAGTGAAGAGGAGAGAAATGGGTAAAAATAAAGAGGAATAAAAGCGGCAGACATGAGAGGAGAAAATGGGAAGGAGAATAACAAAGACAGGAAAAGAAGGAGGAAGGAGGCCAGCAGTGAGGGCAGAGTGGCGTTAATCTCAGTTGACAGACATTTCCGCAAGTCTGACAGGGGGAGGTCAAAGGTAACGAGATGGCTACAAACACACACATTCTATCACCGCTACCTAACTTCCCTTTGTGTATGGCCATGTCTCTAGTCACTCTTCCACCATGTGTTGTTTCCTGTACGTCTTTACATACACTGTGTACAAGACATGAATGACTCATCAAATATCCAAGTCGTTGATTCTTTTTAACATAAAATTGTATCTTTCATTCTTAAAATGTTGGGCTCTATTTTCCTGAGAGCACAAAGCCAAATGGCTCCAAACAAACCCACTTGCACCGGGGTGGGTGGAGTGGTGCGGCTGAGGTCCTGTTTATTGAGGAGAGACGGTAAAGTGCTATTTTAGGGCTCATGTTAACATCAAATTGCTATTCCATTCCCCCCATTTTGACTGCCTCTTATAACACTGTAGTGTTATAAGAGGCACAGCTACACAGCTGTAGTTGGCAGAGATGTGTGAAAACAAAAATAATGAGCGTACGTTAAGTCCAGTTTCATATTAATGATGTCATGCAGCGTAACTTGATAATGATTTACATTTCCTAACATGGTGACCGGCTGGGTCAGGATCTAACACAAGTTGACACCTCTCTCCATATCTATCGACAACTGAAGCTCAGGGACCCGAGACAGTGGGGTAACATGGTCGCCACCCCAAGCAACACACCTCCACAAGCACTTATCAAAGTCATCCTACTGACACGGGACACATACCATTAATGTAAATAAAGAGCCAAATTATGAAATCAATTAAACGCTAGCCCGTGATGAAAAAGATATATGTTAGCAGCTAATGTAAGTTCCATAGTAACTGCCATTCTACAGCAGGCAGCCAGCACAAGAGGGCCTATTTAACATTATTATTAATACATTTAAAATGGAACTTTTATATGGCAATATTTGATGACCGTTTTATAAGAGCAATAGCTGACTTCAGTCCATGATATATTTGATCATGATATTTTACAGCGAAGGGGCATTATTCTTCTCAATGCGAAGCAGTTGCACTTCTGGTTATAATATCAGATTTTGTTATGAATTGTGAGAATAGATGGTCTGAGCATGGATTAGTATTTGGAAGAGATGGAGCAGATAGAGGAGTAAGATTAAAAGACAAAAACAAAGGAGACGTGCCTACATGAATGAGAGAGAAGTTGAACAAAGCCGGGGCCGTTAAACAGACTATGTGGTCCGCTCACCGTATTCAGACCTGATCATCCAACTGGACCAGAGCGGTCCGGAGGAGGCTACGCTGTGGTGCAGGGATGACAGATGTTGTAGGCTAACCCTGATATTTAGCATCACACTGGTTGCCAATGGGATTTTTCACACGTCTTTAGCAAGATAATCATCACAAATGAACACCACTTATATGACTTTGGAACCGTGAATGCAATCGCCAGAAGTAAAAAACTATCATTGGGCTACAAATGGGAGCCAGAGGTGCAGAAATGAGAACTTCATTTCTAGCGATTTAATTTGTGTGTAAGTGCTGAGTGTTCTACACTGTGACAAAATGAAATAACTGACAAAAGTGAGCAGGAAGTGAGCATAACAGTTGCTGATGGTAGTAGATACACCGATCAAAAGTTTAGAGTCATCTATATATTAATATTTGTCTTCTTTCCTTCAATCATTTATATTTGAACAGAGACAAAAAGAGCATAATTCACAGAGCAAACAGTTTTGGCCCCAACAGAAGAAAAATTAAATGATTAAAACTATATTGTTTGGTGGGAAAATGATAATGTGTTATCAATAAAATGGTGTAGCTGTGTGTTTATTTCATAAAACCTTGCCAGATATATGCAGTAACTGTTTAATAACAGCAGTAAGCCCCGAGAGATACAGTGATCTTTGTCTTACAACAAACCTCGGCTGTTGTAACATGGCTGTAAATCACAGCCTCAGGTGGAGCAGCTGTCCCGACAAGCTTTCAGAGGATTCATGACGGCCTCTTGATTTAAAGCAAAAGACCAAACTCCACATCGCTCACATCTGACAATATGTTTGGTAGTGGCATTGCACACAAAAGCTGAACCCTTTTCAAGGGGTAAATAACAAAAGACAAAGGCAGATAGTAACAAAGGAAACATGTTGCCCCCCCCCCCCCCCCCCAACATATAATGCCTCCAACATGGGCCTGTTTGAGCTGCCACGGGGCTTAAATGAGTCGGTCACATTCACATGCACCCTGACTTTAGGTTTCCCTTGCGGCCCTCACTGTACAAACCACAACATTCAGAGAGAAGAGTAATATAGAAGTCATTCTCCCTCTTTATATGCGCGCGCGCGCGCACACACACACACACACACACACACACACACACACCTCTGTATCAGACAGTGTCTCTCCTGACTCCTCACTCCTCCTCCACAACTCCTGGAACAAGAGGACCAACTGGACCACTCTCCCCACCACTGAAACACCTCCTGGGAGAAAATATACAACAGGCATTAGAAGCACCCTGGTGTGGCGTGTGGTCTCCACGAGGGAGAGGTACGACATGACAGAGTGTGCTTTGAGAGGAAACACAAGGTTAAACTGGCTCTGTCTGCACAGATGAAGAGTCTCATATATTCTACAGTCAAACACAAATTACATTTACATTACATGTCAAAAGTGAGAGAAGGAAACAGATGAAAGGTGTGCCAGGGTATGAGTGCGATTACAGTACCTTGTTGCTTGTCTGTCTGACATTCTGACCTCCAGAGCTGTGTGATTGTACACGGATGTTACGCTGCTCCAACCTCCCTTCACTTCTGTCCTGGCAGACACACACCACACACACACACACACACACACACACACACACACATAAACATGGATCATTGCACTCTGTGACCCACATGTGTAAGGGGGGATGTGCTGATATCTATATATCTGTCCATATATATGGATATAGATATCTCAGAAATGTGAAAATAAATCAGCATTTAGTTTAACTGACCCTTTAATTGACTGTCTACAGTAACCGTACCTAACCAACCACAAGATGCATCTGCTGCTTATTAGCTCACACATTATTAATGCAGAAGAGAAGGTCTGTGTACAAAGAACAGCTCTATGTGTTTGCAGCCTGCTCACCTGTACAACAAAACTGCATTATCAGTTATGTTTGGAAGGAAACATACTTCTTTGGGACTTTCACCAGGTGTTAGTGTCCCGTGTGAAACATAAATTCAGCGTTAACTTAAACACTCTATGCAGGTTTGTTAGTCTTATGGAAACTACCCGATGCTCTATGAAAGGATTCATTCATTAGTCTTGCAGCGATTAATTCACTTCTTTGGACGGCTGCTATACTGAAAACCACAAGTATGAATGCTGGATACCAAAGAGTTGGTTCATCATGTCATCAGTCAAACATCTGTTTCTTGCCAAATGAGAACATCAAGGAGAGGTTCATCACTACAATCTGTATTAAACTGTATAGGTTCTTAAAACATATGCGTATCCAGGTATACTTCAAAGTAACTGTAGTGTGTGTGAAACTTGAGCTAATATAAAATTCTAAAATTGAGGAAAATCTGCCCAATGTCAAGCTGGAAGAGGAGATGTGGTTTGCAATGTATCAGAATGATGTGATATGCTTAGTCTCAGTAAGGTGGTATATTTGAATCCCTTAACCCGACAAAACACAAACACACACACACACACACACACCCACACACACACACACACACACACACACACACACAAAAGACCAAGGCTCCAAATCTGCTGTTTTGTCTCAACAGGGTCCTAAACAAGTCCACACAGGCTCCTGACTCTGTCAGATTAGCCTCTGGCATATCAACACATAAACACACACATGTCTTTAGTGTGTGTGGGGGGATATCTGTATGATTAGAGAGCTAAAAATAGACAGTAATAGTTGCTTACTATAAAAGTTAAAGACACTTCCATGTTCTGGTAGGGGCTGCATTGCATTCTTATGGTTCAGTGACCATTACCTGTTAGTTGGATTGGAGGTCAATCCCAGAAGCAGCAGCACCTCTGTGAGGTGGTGTGAGTTAGGATGAAGGAAGCTCCTCTAACACAACCTGTAAAATCTACCATATTCCTTCTCATGCTGGGAGAAGTGACAGTGCTGACCTACACTGTGTTCACATCTATTATACAAATCAACATAGAAATGGCCGTTTATTACATTGTTTATGAATCAACTATCAACAATGTTGCGAAGCTCAATCACAAAATTGTTGAAAGTATGAAGTACAGACTAGCAGATATCAGCAAGGTCGATATAATAAGCAAATATTAGCAGTATTGCTGTTTATGGTCATATAGAAACAGTGTCATTTTTTGTCCTGACATGTTTAATTTTCAACTGTAGAATGTCCTGCACAGTATGTCATTATTGTGTAATTAACACATTGATATGGTGCTATGGTGAGGACTGTGGCTCCTTTATCCTGGTCTAAAGATTGCTGATGACTCATGGATGCATGTCACCATATTATAGATTTGAATGTGTTTGAAGGGTGCTACAATCCAAATCCTGAGCACATTCATGATAGAGGGAATGCCTCCACACGGCTCTCAACATGGCCACGGCTTGAGTTGGCAGCCAGAAGCTAACGGTGCTAATAGCACACGCAGTCAAAACAAAGGCAACGATAGAAAAAGTGTGACGCTGAGGGCAACCAGAGGGTCCGTTGGTCTGGACGACGTTATCAGCGGTAACCACTGTAAGAGCGCCGTGCAGAGAGAGGAGATCAGCTAGCCAGTGGTGCTCAACACAGAGACTCACGTGCACTAACATGCATGCACGGCCAGACCGCCTTTACAAAGCACAGAGAAACTCAGATCACAACACAAGCAGAGGGACAGCTACATGCTGCTCTGCTCCGGTAGACATCACTCCACTAGAACTGATGTAGAACATCCTCATTTAGCACTTTACACCTATACTTTTTCTATAATGGCTGATATAATGGCTACATTGTTATTAGATTTCCATCTCAAATATTGGTGCATTGAAAACTGTAATTTCAAACTCAGAGATGGAACCAACAGAATAAATTCAAGCATTTCAATAGAAAGCATTGCCTCACTTGCTGTGGTATGTTTGAGTGTAACAACATGCAAAGACAATGTCTTTCACAAGTCTTTGCCAACAAAGGCTTTTAGATGTCATGCCAGTCGATGAGAGCACTACCCAACTGTTTTTTACTGTTGTCATCAATTTTATGTGTCGTCAACTTCATCCACAGCTCAGCCTCACATCCAGAAGCCCCACCCTCTTGCTCACTGTACAGTATGTGTGTTTATATCTTTCATTGGCCAGAATGATGAAAACAGTGCTAAACAGAAAAGTATGTGTCATTTCCTCTCCGGGGCTCTATCGTTCAGTCCATCCACGTGTTTATGGTTCAGAAGAAGAACTGTGAATGCTGCTCACAAAAAGAGTCTGCTAACAATTGTTTGCACAGCCTTTGGTAATGCATCTGTTTAGAGTTTCAACCACGAGACCCCCAGACCCCCAGAGAGGCTGTCTGTACTGAGCTGAGCAGTTATAGTCACACCGGGTCGGCCTTCTGGTCAGACACAAGATCAATCGGAGAGTTTGTCTGTCAGCTGGTTGAAGCTCACAGTGAAGAGAGCGGACAAATGCTCATTCAGTCATGTGATGTGAAGGCAATCTCCTCACAGTTCATTCATTTACACTTTACACTTGCCCACAAGTCATACAACAAAGACCGCTGCAGCTGAACATGTTCTCTTGAAGGAGGATCAGCTCTGATAAAAGCAAACCCAACAGTGAAGCACTGTGTGTGAAGCAAAACTATCATGTTGGTTGTTTTTTAGTGAAGGTCAACAAAGTGGCTGTCTTTAAATGCACAACCAACAAACAGCAGTAGAGACAGACCCGACATCGAACCCCCCACGAGGTATTATGGTCTGCTTATTCAGACAAACCACACACAGGTCATGTTCATTATATCTGGAGGAAGAGTACACCAATCAGCATTCATGATGTACACAGCTGATGTCATCTCACTGTGTGTGTGTGTGTGTGTGTGTCGTCTCATGTAAACACATCTCAGACCACCGTTTAACGAGCCTTCATGCAACATGCATCCAAACAACCACTAGCTGTAACTGAACAGTCCGTTACGTTCCCGCATGTGTTAACAGTTCGCCTTCCTTCACACACACAATCACACTTTATGTGAAATGCTTCCACGAAACCCGACCCACTCCAGGGACTGGACTTCAGCGCACACGTTGTCGTTGCTGTGTTAATATCTTAGCCGGGTTTAATGAGCCTGTGATGTTGTTACGGTGAAAGCTAGACGAGAAGCAGGACAGAAGCAAAGTCACACACTTGTGAGTAACTTCTCTCCGCTGGAGCAAACCCAGATCAAATAACTTTGAAGCATTTTGCAAATGGACACAGCTTTGAGATGAGAACAAGCAGCTATTTACCTTAACGGGCCGGTTGTTCGTTAGCGGGAGAACCGGGATGTGTAGTAGGAGAAAAGAGCAAACCGGGAGAGCTAAGCCTCCGTTACCGAACATGGTTCATTCATGTCCCGGGCTCTAACCTCCTCACCCCTCCTCACCCTCTCTCTCTGCCTCCTTCCTCCACCCCTTCTGGTGGAGCTACGCCTTCTGGCCCTGCTCGCGCTCACACACCTACGCACGCGCACGCCCGCTACACCCCCCACTTTGGTTTCATGCTTATTAACAGATTTGATGTGTAGGCTTTGAACGTTTTGACTTGTTCGTTTCATTTAGAGTTCTGGGGTTCTTTCGAACATTCCAAGTTGCGTTACAGACTGTAGGAGTAGTATGGCATGATATTGCCGGGAGGAAATTCCTCAACAAAAATTAATCAAAAAAGAGGTAATTTAAAAAAACAAAAACGCTTTTTTCACGCAGACTTCCAAACAGCTTTCACACTGTGTATTTTAGACATCGTTTGACCTGCAAATCTCCAAATCAATAGCCTACTGAGTACTTACACCAGTGATGAATATCTGCATGCCCCACACTAGATCACTAAACCAGAGCTCTAGCGCCCTCTAGTGGTTACAATGGCACTACATCCCAGTAGATGACCGGCGTGAGTAGCCCACTGAATGAATGAATAAGTGAAGTCTCCAATCAGTGACTTTTACAGGCTGATGTAAAAGAGAAGAGTGAGGCGGAGAGACTCGTGTAAAAAAGATAGTTGACTAGCCTACTCAACCAGCTTCCCTCTTCTCTACCATCCCTTCTTCATGATTGGCTTATTTTAATTTCAAAAAATTATTTGCCCTTCAGAATTTAGGCTAGGACACACAACCAGCACGGGCTGCTCTGTTTGACACTGTTTTGTGGGTTTTCGTGGTTACATTTTTACCTACGTAATGAACGTGATTCATCGTCTTTGATTCGGGCCCCCGGGCCCCGTTGGCATAGCGCCTCAATTTCCCAGACTGCATTGCGTCTTATTCATCCGCCATATTGCCTTCGCCGAAACGCGCTGGCTGGATCGACTCGTACCCTCAACTGAAAATGTAAGTACAGAAACAATACAATTTGAAGCAAGCTAAGACTATATATAGTTTACGCCTGTAATTCGGTATCAATGTCCGTTTGCGTACAAGTTTGCGTCTGTTTAAACGTGTGAAATGGGGTTAAACGAGCATAAAGCTCACCTCAGGAGATTGGTGCGTCGGGTCCTTCTCTGTTGTTGTTGTCCCCTCTGTTACAGACACAAATTACATTCACCATTACCTCGCAATATTTCAACTATAAGTGTTTTGTATCATTACCTGTAATATTTAAATGGACATAATTGAACTGTGCCTGTGCAGTCTTTGTCTTCGGCTTATGTGCCTCTAACGGCATCGTAACGAAGAATAGCTAGCTTCAATTATAGCTAGTTAGCATTAGCCGTGCCCCATATATTTTTTACATGCAATCTGTGCGCGGGGTCTGTCTATTAACTACAACTGATCAGCTAGTATCAATAAGATGGACTGAATCAAGTGTTTACGTATTGGTCGTGTGCTAGCTAATAACTTGTAACGTTGACGTTTCTACTAACAATCATTGAGAACATGTATCTAGTTTACGTCCATTATTCTAACACATTTAGATTTGTTGGTTTGTTTACATGCATTGCTGATTGTGGTAACGGTAGTTACAGAGAATGAACACGCTGCAGTTAAGACGTCATACGGTTCACGTCTCCGTTTTTTAATGCATTTTAAGCATGTATCTGCATCAGTTTCATTTCACATCAACATTGTATGTGGACTACCCCCACTCTCACCTCTTGTCTGTCACATTAGGCAGCATGGCCACACAACTACAGCAGGAGATTTAGACATTCAGGTTTCTTGGCTCATCTTTTAGTCTTTTCTAAAGGCTTTTGTGTGGGCATGTAAGACATAGCCCATCGGGCCCAGCACTCATTGTGGGTTACCCCTGGTTGGCTTGACAATATATTTTGGTCAGGAATTCAAGCAATGCACCATCCAACGGTCTCAGGTGGCATTGACAAAGAGGCTAAAACTATTCTTTCAATTGCCAACTGAAGTGAACTGAGCATTTAGATGAATCAACACAGATGCTAGTCCTAATTGTTGTTTTGGGAGAATTATTTTTTCTGACCCTGGGGGCGATTGGAACCCAACAAGATCTGTCCTGGGTACTAAGGATTTCATGGCAGGGATTTCACTTAGAGTTGTTTTAAGCTGTAGTAAATGGAGAAAAGTCTTGATGAATTCAAGTAAGTGGAAGTTTTAAAACCACAAAACTATAAAAATCTGTTTACAAACTTAAAGCCGGTTATAATTTCCCTTACGATATTCATTTTTATATACTGCCATAGTGTAGAATGGCCAAGAACACCACTACGGTCGGGTTAACACAACAATTATTAACCCACAACTAACTTGCGTTAACAGTATTAAACACCATGAAAAACATCAATATGTGACACTAACAATTTGTAAAGGTAGTGTGCATTCACACATGTACACTGTCGAACAGCATGCTGGGTAATGGGATAGCAGTTAAACAGCAACACCAACGGTTCAGACATTGCATGGAAAGGGGTTTCCCAGGGGCTCTGCATATGACCGATAAATCAGTGGCACGCAATAACAATCAGCCTATAAGGACACGGTCCCAATAACGCCAGTCGACAGAGTCTTTGAATCAACCATGAAAACACTGGATTAGAGGTGACAATATTTCAGTCAAACTGTAATCCCAACATTATACCAACAACACCTACTTACAACTGCCCAATTTCCAACAACAACAGACCTGTGTTCAGTTTATAGTGTTAATACAACTATATAAAAACTATGTATTATTATTATTTACTCTGTAATTACTCGCATGTAAGTAACTGGACTTGGTCTGAAAAGGAGTTTTATAGCTGCATCCCTGCATACAATCGACACAAAAGGTAATCATTACGTCTTAGATTTACTAGAATGTGTGATTTTGTTTTTTGTGTGTTTCAGTGTTGCAGTGATGACTCAGACAGTTCAGACCAACGGGGTTCAGCCCCTCAGTAAGACCTGGGAGCTGAGTTTGTATGAGCTCCAGAGAACCCCACAGGTAACAATTCATAGGATTTCACTTCATTCACAGACGTGTCTTTTCAAAATCCCCTTCATCAATCACACACCATGTTGAAATGTGTTTCTGGCATACAAATACCTAAGGAAGGTATTTCTGTGGGAAAACAAATGTTTTATTCATGTATGCCGATGTTATGTACTATTAGAGATACTTATAAGATTATGAATTGATTCAAATCTTCCAAAAATCTATTTTTTTAATTGTTTAGTTTTATCAAAGAACCAAGATACTGATGAACAGTAATCCTTCACACTAGGACTTGCAATTAAGTTCAAGTATGAATGGGAAAAAATTACATTTGGATATGAAACTTTATTTCAGATGTTGATAGATAAAAAGCAGCACTAGCACAGACAAAAGAACCAGAACCAGTTTTACAGTGTTATTTCGTTTACAGTTTCGAAAAAATATAATTTTATTTCATTTTTTTAACATTCTTATTTTTGTATAACTTGATCTTGTTATTGTTGAAGTCACTGAGAATTGAGAAATACTAAAGTTTAGCATGAATAAATGTCACTTTTTTTTTTTTTTCACACCACTAATAGGGCTGCACAATTAATCGAATTTTAATCGCGATCACGATTTTGGCTGCCACAATTAAATGAGCATTATCGTCAGCGATATTGACGTTTAAAATGCGTGCTCTGCTACACATCAAATCAAGCGCTTCCTCAACTAACAGTCAGCCGACCACCAGGGGGAGAACGAGATGGGAGGTGTCATGCGCGCACCCGGCAGACTCCGCTATTAGTAGAAGAGTAGAGAGACAGACAACAGAGCAGACGGTCACGGGTGTCGTGTGAAAGCTAAATCAAATGTCAGGAGCAGAAGGTGAGGAGCTAGCCCCTGAAAGGATCATGATCTGTTGTCTGGACGTTTTTTGGATTTAGGGCAAGTGATGTTAACCAAGAACAAATCATATGCACAGAGTGAGTCAGAGTTGTGTCTGCGCCGCATAGCAATACAACTAACTTGTTCAACCACCTGAAAAATCACCACAAACCACAGTACGACAAATGCATTAAGGCCAAAGCTAACGTTACCTCACTGAATCTCCGTCGTGGAAAGGACCAGTCTGATGCAAAAATTTGTACATTAGCCAGAATGTAGCACAACAATGGAAGTGGAAGCAGTGTTCTTGTTCATTTAAACGTGAAAGTACAATAAAAAGATGTCCCTAAAATTGATGAATAGTCGTGATCTCAATATTGATCAAAATAATTGTGATTATGATTTTGGCCATAATCGTGCAGCCCTAACCACTAATCACTTTATCTGTAAATAAACATCTAAAATGATGACTCTTCAGTTGCTAGGGTTATAGGATTTTGAGGACCGTTACCTAAAATCATCAACGGAGCTTCTACCATTCCTCATAGATGTATCTTTGTGTGTACTAACCTTCATTTTGATCTGTTCCATACTGGCACAGGAGGCTATAACAGATGGACTGGAAATTGCAGTGTCGCCAAGGTCCTTGCACAGCGAACTGATGTGTCCTATCTGTCTGGACATGTTGAAGAACACGATGACAACCAAAGAGTGTCTGCACCGCTTCTGTGCTGATTGTATCATCACAGCTCTAAGATCTGGGTAAGTTTTACCATGCAGTAGAACGCATTGTCCGTCGTGTCTGTCTAAAATCAGTACATATCCAAATGCACATTAGAAGTACTCCATTTCCCACAGGACTTTGTAATACTATGGTGGGTTGACCATAGACCTTCTAGGGGTTAGACACAGTCCATGTTTCAGCTTAGCATAGATTGCATGAGTTGTGGCGTAATACAGCAGTGTGTGCACTGGCAGTTCTGTTACCAGTTAGCCAAACACACCATTCAAAACAATAAAAGTGAGCCGCAGGTATGCAGCATCATGTCTACCTTAGTTCAGATTGCTATCAGCCAAAACAGCATCCATTCTGTTAGCCAGACACCCCATTGTGAGCACAGAGTAGCAGCTGGCGAATCAGAGATGCACTCAGCTGTGTTATCCCTAGCAGCCAGGCACCGGTTAAGAGTCGTGAGTGGGGAGTCAGCTGGTGGTAAATGGCAGTATAAAACGGGCAGTACAAGTTGTTGTGGGAAAGTGAGTCACCACAACCATGAGACGTCCTTGAGCATGCAGCCATAACTGGACAACTCGAATATTATGCAGTCTGCTTCAGCGGAATGCAAACTTAGCAGTGGACAGACACAGAGGTGCAAGCACCTTCACTCACTCACTCACTCACTCACTCACAATAATAACTCTTTTAATATACATAGTGGCCTGTGAGTATTGAAATATTCTTAAAATAATCTATGTAGGTCGACTCATCTCTACACATATTGGCTCTAAAGTAGCAACTATCTTCAACCATTAAGTGGTTGCAAATAACATGGTATTCCACTGTATGTCATCAACATGAGCCTAGACATGCACTCACTCAATAGTCAGCGGCTCTCTAAACTCTCTAGTAGGGTGCTGACTCAATGCTACAGAAGAGTTTATGTATATCAGTTAGTCATAGTCTTGCAAGTAGTGGTGCAACGGATCATAACGCTCGCGGTTCAGATCGTATCACGGATCAGAGTCAACGATCGGCTCAAAGATCAGATCAGCACAAAAGAGGAAAAGAGAGAGAGCAGATTTCACTTTTAGAGATCCCTCATAACCTTTGTTTTGCCGCTGATACTAATTGCCAATCATTGATGATCCATATTGTTGTTTGATTATAGCAGCTGGCCTCAAGAACCAGAAGAATGTGTTGCATTAATAATAGTCCGCATTGTTGCATTGGCACTGTTGAATGCTTCCTAATGTCTGTCTGTCTTCCCTGTGTCTCCAGTAATAAAGAGTGTCCTACCTGTCGTAAGAAGCTGGTCTCCAAGAGGTCGTTGCGTCCGGACCCTAACTTTGATGCCCTGATTAGTAAGTAATCACAAGAATGTCAAACCACTAGAAGCCAACACAAAACAGAAGCGGATACCGGGGGTGGGGTGGGGTGGGGTGTGTTCTGATGAACTAAACATCGGAACATTTGTTTTTATGATGTGTGTATCTATGTGTGCAGCGTTTGTCACTGCACTGTATCTTTCTGGGCTTCTGGAAGAACATCTCCAGAGCCTCTTGATATTTATTTATGCATGCATGTAATGTATGTATTTATTTACTTACTTACCAAGATCAGTCTTGTACAGCCAGGGGCAGTATTTCCCCTCTGACAGCCAAGCTGGGTCAAAACCGGTCCTCCGGTGGTGACTGGACTTTAGCTGCTTGTCATGGGCAGGGCGTGCAGCACTTGGGCTCTTTCCTGTACTTCGACCCGGAGCAGGAGAGCTACTCCGGCTGCTACTTGCAGGAGAGTGAGTGTTGCGTATATAACAATACCTGCGTTTGAAAAACGCAGGTATTGTAAGATAAAGATGAGATAAATAACAGAAGGCTGTTTAGTTTGTTTAATAAAAGAACACGGTGTAGACCTGTTCTATAGGAAAGGGAACCTTAAATGACTTCTGTTGTGATCTGGCGCTATATAGAAAATAAAATTAAACAAAATTCACTTGACCTTCAAGGGATCCCCCCCCCATATAATGGAAGGGGAAACACTGGAAAGTGTGAGGGACTAACGGTCCCTGGCACAATTGCATTTTTGAGGGGCTTGGGATGATCTAAAAGTTGAAATTATTGGCACACGAAAATTGCAATGTCTTGTTTTGTCTCGGGCGTAGTCAGCGGGCTCCAAAGCGCCCTCATAAAGCTCACCGGGTTTGGGATTAAGTTCCTTTAATGAACCTTTTGAAACTCCTCCTAGAGAATTCTACAGCTCCGTCTCAAATGTGGTCAGCAGAATCTGAAAACCTTCTCAATGGGTAATTGCGAAGCTTTTGGGTTTTCGTGGAGGAAGTTGGCTGTATGTTACAAAGATCCTTTGATTTACATGACATTTACATGGTGTGGTCAACACATGATATAAACCAAATGGCCTATGATTAGTGTGTTCTCTAGCCACCACGTAGTAGACACAGAAGGAAGGAAGAAATACCGTCTTCACTTGTGCATGTCCGGTAGTCTCGTTTATGCTCAACCGACCCGCCAGTACCCCGGACATGCACGGAGGTGCAAGGGCCCATTCATCGCTGCTTGCAACTTTGATTGAGGTTGTTATGGATCCATAATAAAAGGAGACCGACTCTCTGTAGGCTAAACAACCTGACCTTTAGAGTTTTCTAGAGCAATATAAATGTATTGTCATTGGTTGGCACATCTCGCCCTATACAACCAGGTATTCAATTACAATACACGGAGATCCAGTTTTAGGAAATGTCTAACTTGCGTGATGATTCAATGCTATATTTATGGAAGTAATAATAATACATTTTATTTACAGTATATAGCGCTTTTCCAAATTCTCAAAGACACTTTACAAACATAAAAAAAACTAAAACCATAGAAGACACATTAAGAGCAGTTTTGTAATGGTGTGTTTTGATTTGCTTTGGAAGTAGCAGCTTAGATGGTTTATCCTCTGTGCCTTCACCTCAAGTCAAAAGACTTGTGCTTTGTCTTGTAGTGCTGCTTTTGATAATCGCCACGCAACATATGAACACATGAGGTATACTGGTTTTGAACTGCCCATGGGAAGAATGAACATCTGAAAGTCCATCCGTGATTAAAAGCTCTGTTTCTCTCACTCACTCGAGTCGCAATGCTTATTAGATTGGCTGAGTAGTATCGCATGAGATGATTTACAACAAATGCAATTGGTCTGTGGGTTTGCAGGTTGTAAAGGCTACAAAAGTGGTGCATGTAAAAAAAATAGAAAAGCTCCTTCAAAATGTAACAATTCCCAAGAATTTAGCAAATATAGGTCCGGGTCCAGATAGGACACCATCCACTGTAGACTTCTAGAACAAAGACTGTGTGTAGGACATGTGTCCGTGTGTGTGTAGGACATGAGTCTGTGTGTGTGTGTGTGTAGGACATGAGTCTGTGTGTGTGTGTGTGTGTGTGTGTGTGTAGGACATGAGTCCGTGTGTGTGTGTGTAGGACATGAGTCCGTGTGTGTGTGTAGGACATGAGTCCGTGTGTGTGTGTGTAGGACATGGGTCCGTGTGTGTGTAGGACATGGGATAGCTTTTAAACTAAGTCCCTCGCTGGAAGACCTTCTTTGGATACTTTGGCCATGTGGAGACTTTGGGGGCCTCCGCAGCTATTTCTCATTTGAGACACACCAGACCCTTTTGTTGGGACCTAATGAAAAGGTTAAATTATAAAAATGATTTTAAAAAACCAACTAACTCATATTTATTAACTTCACTTTCATAACAACGTTTAATCATGACACAAAACACCTGGATGAACTGAAACATTGTGTAAAATATTCCAGAACTTATTTTTATATTCATTTATCCCATTTCAGGCAAGATTTATCCGAGCCGTGACGAGTACGAAGCCCACCAAGAGAGAGTCTTAGCTCGCATCAGCAAACACAACAACCAGCAAGCCCTGTCCCACAGCATAGAGGAGGGGCTGAAGATACAGGCTATGACACGGTGAACAGGACTCTCAACGCACACCAGCACTGCAAATACAAACGTAAAGTTGTCCCTCTAATACATGCTGTGTGCATTTGTTTCTGTCAGACTGCAGCGTGGTAAGAGACACACAGTGGAGAACGGGAGCGGAGCGGAGGACAACGGAGACTCCTCCCACTGTAGCAACGCTTCTGTCCACAGCAACCAGGTATGTTGCTACGTATGATGTTTCAATTGTCCATCGTGTGTGTCCTATGGATGCATTTTGTGTCAAACCTCAGAAATCAGTTGTAATTTGTGCCCAGTGAAAATATAGGTTGTATTGGTTTGCACTTGTTGTATTGGTGCGAAATATGTGAATATAAGCACACATGAATATGGGATGACACTTTGTCCTGGTGTGTTATGTCATCGCAAGAATGCTGTGCTTTTCTCCAAGGAGGCAGGACCGAGCATTAAGCGCACCAAGACCAGTGATGACAGCGGTTTGGACATGGACAACGCTGCGGAGAACGGGGGCGGAGACTCTGTGATTGAAGGTGGTGCCAGCGAAATAGAACTGGTGTTCAGGCCACACCCTACCCTGATGGACAAGGATGACGGTCACAACAGGTAGCGTCGCACACGTACAGCTCGCATTGTGGCTTTTGATTGTGTCGCATGTAAAATACATCTCTGAAGAAACCGAAAGCTGAGATAACCTTTACAGTATACGGTGAAAAGTGAAGCAGCTAAAACATGGCACTTATATTTGCTGTCGCCGTGAGTTCTGTAAACAAGGAACACGTGTTCCACAGAAAATGTTTTTAGTGCACAGTTTGGAGGCTGCAGAAGATTCAGTGTAAGTCCACACACCAAATGTGTGTCACTGTGGCTTTGTATGGTAAATCATGTGGCCTTCATGGTACGGCTCTCAGCAAAGAGAGCGTGACAGTGATCGATCAAGGGCTATCTGTGTGGACACCACATGCAGCTGAGCCGTAGTAGTCCAGTATCTACTGTGTGGCTGCTCTAACCTGCACCGGAATAGAAAGCGTGTGTGCGTGTGTGCGTGTGTGCGTGCGTGCGTGCGTGCGTGCGTGCGTGCGTGCGCGCGTGCGTGCGTGCGTGAAGACAACACGGCCAAATGGGACCACTGTGATAAACCCGCCCACCCCTTCCTGAGGATGCTACATTGTGAACAACAAATGTGTTTGGGCAGGAGGAGAGCTAGTAACGTTGGAAGCAAATGGCTAACGCAAGGACGTTCCAATGAGCTGCATTATGATGCGTTCATGCTCTATTCAGCAAAAATAATTACTGAGCAAAGTAATAAATTATAATGTTATGATGATGTGTCCAAATGTAATCTTGTAGAATGTAGTTTTGAGCGATCAGTTGATGGAGACGTTTACATTTCAATAGAAACTAGATATTAGAGAGGGAATTATGACTTCCTAAGACGAGCTCTAAGCAGCTCATAACACATCATTAAAACTACTACTAATAATAATTAAAGATCTTTTTATCAATTAAAAAAACAGTCTTTTACTGAGCTCAGAGGAGTGAGTTGTCTTCCAATCTGAACATTGGCGTTTGGATCCCCAGCATGTTGAGGTGTCCTGAACACTGAACCCAAATGGCTCCTGAAGGCGGGGCCATCGTGAATGTGGGCGGGCACCTTGCATGCTAGTGTATGAATGTGAGTGGATGTAGTGTTTAGCCAAAATGGTCGTCTGTCCAAGTCCATTTCATACAAAAACCACTCTAGATGACTAACATTTAGGTTGTTCACACTGACTTCAGGGTGGTTTACATTTTTTGGGGGGGGGAAATAGTAATACTATCTTTAATAATCAATACCTTTTTTCCCAGCTGATCCAATCAATGAGTCCAAACTGTGATCTGATCTGAACTGTGACCTTTGTGAACTGTTACAATGTACTCATCAGCTGTGGCAGCCTGCTCATTTACACATGTGTGTCTTCAGTGTGGAGTTTGTCCCTCGCTACATCAAGACATCCGGTAACGCCACAGTGGACCACCTGTCTAAATACCTGGCTGTGCGACTGGCTCTGGAGGAGCTGAGAAGAAACGCAGAGGCCAGTCCTGTAAATGTGGAGGCAGCTTCAGAGAAGCAGTACACCATCTACATACCTACTGCTGGGAACCAGTTCACTGTGAGTGCACACGCACACGGAGCATGACCTATACTGCAAAACCTACACTTATGTACCCTACGTCATTGGTGACTTCATTTTCCCAATCTGTACTACAGCAGATGCAGTCTTCCCTAAGCAGTACTTTGCCCTGTGTTCTGGTCAAATGTGTGTTCCTAAACTCTGTCCACAGGTTCTGAACGGTTCCTTCTCTCTGGAGCTGGTCAGCGAGAAGTACTGGAAGGTGAACAAACCCATGGAGCTCTACTTTGCTCCTACTAAAGAACACAAGTAGACACACACACACACACACACACACACACACACACACACACACACACACACACACACACACACACCAGTAGGAAGTTAACATATGGACTTGACTACACCTGCACACACACAAACGAGAAGAGAGGAGTGTGTGTCAGAAGGAGATGAGAGGGTTGGTTAAACCCTCAAAAGGACTCTTGTAAAAAGAAAACCCCGTTGTTTTATATTCTCTGTATCTTTCTTCGTGTCTCTTTCTATTGTTCTCTCAGTAGAAGGTAGCAGATCAGTACAGCAGGTAAACTGGAGCCATAATGGGCTGGTAATGGTCTCTCCAACACCAGGGTCTGTTCAGTCTCATTCTTACAGCATCAGACATTGGAACTGCATAATAGAATGTAGAATCCAGCAGCCAGCAGCAGCTGCCCATACACATGTACCACATGGACGTGTGTCCACTCTACACGGTCATTTCAAATGTAAGGAAGCAAAGAATGATGGCCATAATAATTGAATTTCTCACTGGAAACCAAACCATGAGACGTAACCACCACTCAATACTTCGTGGTTTCACTTCATTTGTAACACTGAGAGGGTTAGATTCCCCTCTTCAAGTCAAGTCAGGTTTTGCTATTTTAAAAACAGTAATTGTTTTTAGAGTCTCGTGGGATCACATGACTGACAGAATGAAGTCCGTCACACAGATCCAGGCTCTGCTGATTATTCCTGCTAGTGTGAAGGTTTCACTTAATATTTCACAAATCCAATCCAAGCAAATAGATGTAGATGATTGACTGGAACTCTTGGATCTCAATCTTTATTAGCTTTGAATCTTCTGTCTGAATTTGTGAATTCTAAAATGTTTTTGAAATTGGCTCAGAGCATACAAATTCATATATATTTTATGTTCTAAATTCAATAATAATTTGTGATTCATTTTCTTTAACGTAGGTTTTATTTGCTTGTGAAATTGAAATGATTAGTGGATTGTCTTTACTTCCATAGACGACCATCTAAAGTGATATCAGCCCGTTTGATTGGAGCCGTCTGGCACAGTGTGACATGCTGTTAGTGTGGAGGGCCTTCTGAGAAAACACCTGTTGAACCATATGTTAAAAAACTGTTCTTTCATACTGACCAACTTGACAAGTTATGAGCAGCTGTGGGCAGTGCAAGCATATCCAATTGCATCTACATAGTAATTTTGAAGCTACAGAGATTGCCTCTGGCACATAGTCTTTATCTTTTTGTTAGGTTTTTTGATAATATTGTAAGTAATTATTTTTTGTTTGTTTAACACGTCTTTCAAATTAAACTAGAGAATGGAGAACATTTGAATGGCTGCAGTGTTTCTGTGAGGGAAGGCTTGTGTCTGTAACTGAATCACTGTAACATGGACGGAGCTCTGGTCGCTCCTTTGGCTCTGACTCTACCAGCATGGACACATGCTGACCATCCAGCTGCTCTTTCCTTTGTTCCTGTGAAATGTGTACAGCAGAATAAGTCGACTCATTGAGGAGACAGTGAATTGTGCTGTAGAAGCTCGTTGCTGTTGTCTTGATCTCTTGCCTGTAGAAACAAACTGTCCTCTAATATCTGTGGCTTGTTCTTTTATAAATGTCTTTTGTAACATGGAGAGGAGTGTGTTGGGTTGGGAAGGTATGTTTGCAGCACCACGGCCAGTTAGACCATTAAAGTATTCACCGTCACCCCAAACCTGCTCTCTGCTGCTGGCTGACCAGTGGGAGGGGACAGTCACAGGATCCTTCTGTTGCCTGCACTCCTTGGATGTAAAGAATGACGTCTTCATATGCAGCTCAGACATTCATTCATTCATCGCAGAATACATGATGCTACTTAGTTTTTGTTTCAGACACATGGCGAGGGTTTGGTTAAGTGTGTTAAAGTGAGATCAGCCCTGTACGGAGCTACAGAGGACTTCTAGCGCCACACACACACACACCTCCGTCACCTGTTAGATCAGGAGAAGGTGGAAGGGAAACTTTGCAGATTCAGTTCTTGAAATGAAAACGTTTTTGCCCACTTACATCCAAGCACACATTTCTTCCTTTCTCCTTTGGCTACTACGATCCACAAGTCTCCTGTGATTGGATTGATTTTTGTAAACGCCCCTATGTGCAGGATGAGTCCTAAAACATTTGAAACTGGCTCTGACTTCTGTTTCACTGTTAAATACTCTGTTTTAGTCTCTGTGTAGCTAACGAGCAGTCAGAGAGCTTTACAAGGATCCGGATCCTGGAGATAAAGTGACAATTCAAGCGAGTGAGTGGGTGTAGAAACTCAACATGTTTGTACTGTAAATGTCCAGTTGGGTTGATGTCTTTTTTCGCTCTGCATCTCATTTGGTACACAGGACGAACCACAACCATTACACGAAAACATGCATGATTCAAACGTGACTCTTTAACCGGCCTCACTGTGGACAAGAGGATGCACCAATTTGTGTTTGAGGAAAAACATGGTGTTTTTGCCATGTAGAGAAAAATAAAGTTTGCATGTATGAATCTCCTTACTGTTACGCAAAGAGTGCCAGTTGATGTCATTTGTGTGCACGACCATGGCTGCTGCTAACGGCCTTCGGAGGCCACTAATCATGAGTCACTGGATGAATTGATGAGTTTGTTGAAATTTTGGCTTTGGCAGCCCATACCAGGTGTAGAAGAACCCCTCATCACAGCCCGTCTACACTTGTGGACACCAGGGGCTGATTCTCACTGCTGGAACAAGAAATGTGATTTATTGTTCCATCAAAAGCTGGAAACATTTTCCTTTTTGTCATTGATGTCACACGTTTGATAGTTGGCAGGGTAGATCCAATGGAACTCATATACTTGATCCTTGAGTCCACTGGGAGGGGGGTCAAGTGACCTCATAATCAGTGCACACTATTGTCCCATTCATGGATACATCTTTCACTACAATAAAGAAAGAAATGGAGCCCATTTAAGACTGTCACAGTATTCTATTACATTCAGGACAGTGCAGTCGGTATTTGTGAGAATGTATTTGACATCTTAACGCTTGGTCCATATTAGCTTTTAACGGCATCTCATGGTCTTCATTGGCAGATGAATTTTGCTCAGTTGTCTGTTAAAAAGACTGAGCAGTAAAATAAACTATTTTATCATCATTACTCTCCCTGTGAATGTGCTAATCAAGCCTATTGATGTAATGTGAGTGTAGCTGACTCACCACGACGGGTGCCACAAACTGAAGGACTGCATCCGAGTTCTAGCTTTAGGAAAGAGTTCCACAAACTGGACTGCCCAGATAGGCATGTGTCAAATGGTCAACAGCTGGAACCACAGCTTCCCTCTTCCCGTCTCACTTGGTACCTGACTGTCTGATTAGCTGTCTGTGTGTGTGGGACCTGTATACTGCATCTTTCTGTTTGGACAGTGAACCTGAACCTGTGTTCAACATGCAGCACAGAGTGCTTATGTTCTCGCTGTCTGGTTAATAAATTGCAAAAAAATGACTTAATAGCATCCTGGGTGGGATCATGGCCTCCTGTCACTTACACTCTATCACCTATTATAAAATGATTAAAAACTGAACCGTATTAAACTGAATTTGTAATACGAAGAGTAGAGGTATTTTCTAGCTGGATAAAAAACAAATAGTCGATGGCGACAAAACCACTTATGTTGAGGAGAAAGGTCATGGTTGGGCTTAGCATCACTACAGAATCAGTGTAACATAAGGAGGGAAAACACTAACGTGACTTTGGGACACAAACCGGCCTCCTGGTTCAAAGTCCTGTGTTTGTTTGACCCGTCGCCTCTTCTGTCCCAGCAGTTATCCCTGGACTCTAACACAGCTCCTGTGGTTTTCATCTCCATTTACACTTCTCTGTAGAATGTGATTGTTTCCTTTTATCGTTTATCACTATGTGCTTGTTATACATTTATATTAAAACATGCCTACAGTTGAGAATTGTTTGTTCATATAAAACAGTATACTACAAAGTTTAATCAAAATGATTAATTACTACATGGAACTTTCCATTTTTGTTGATATTGGCAGTCATTTCCTCTTACAATGAACACTTGAAATGATGAAAGCACTTGCAAATGACAAGGTGGTACAGCATGTAAATATTATAACTAAACAATGAACAGCTGCTATACCTATTTAATTCGAGGATGTCTCATTTGTTAAATCTGCTGCCTCGACTCCTCTCTCCTCTGGTCTCTTTTTGCCTCCTCCGCTCGCATCTCGCGTGGGCGGGACTAAGACGCGAGGCGAGGAAAGGAATCAAGGAGGAATACAAAATCGGGAAAAGAGAGAGACCCACAATTCTAGCAGAACTGACCCCACAGTGTGTGTATTCCTCCTACTGGGTATGCACAATTCTCCTCTAACAATCGATTGTTGAAAGACTGATATGACTCAAATGTACTATTAATAAAGGCTCTATCGGTAAAAAGCCTTGTTTCATGGTTGCTGCCATCTGTATTATAAAGACTCACCATGGGTTAAGGACCACACACAATACAATAAAGTCTACACATTGCTTACTGAGTCACTTTGAAGTTGTCATTGTATGTCATGTCATGTACAAAGTATAACTTCAGATACAGGAAGACAAAAAGCAAACATCTCATTTTAATGAATATATGCTTATCTGCTTTTCTATAGTTTGTATCTTATGGTGTGTTTTTACACAGTCGTGTAGAAAGTCAACTGTTTCTCATGTGTAATGCTTCTCAGGCTGGAAAGTTTAATAAACCTACTGTTTACAGTTCTATGTCCCCGCTATTTATTACAAACACTAGGAACCAATGTTTTTATCCTGACTCCTGTTTGTAGTCGGACAGAATAACAGTGCTCGCTGTTATTTCCGGTGGTCATTAATGGCTCCAGCTTGTTCTTCAATCAAACTCGCGACTAAACGACGTGCTTGAGTGGGAGGCGCTCGGACGTGACGTTACTGAGCTAAAGTCACGTGTAATAATCACGTCGTGGATTAAACACGCGCTGTTGTCGGGTAATAATGAGCTGCGTGTCGCTGAAGAGGTGCTACAAGGAGCTGCCGGTGTGGATAGTGGAGGACCACCACGATGTAAGCCTGGCCTCATTACATACGCGGTGTCTCTTGAGACTGTCAGCAGAATGTCTTCCTGTGTGTTGCATACCCAGCTAGCTATTCCGTAGTTGATGAACGTCCCCTGATTTATTACCGACTGTGTAACAGCTACTGTGTACCGACATACTTCCACATTACTGCTCATTATTATGAAGGTATTTTTTATATCGACAGTTAACCTGGAATTCATTTGTAATGTCATAGCTGCACTTTAATGCAGCCTCCTAGAGAATGTATGAGACTGACTTCAGAATGAGTTCAGTACGATCTAAAGACTTTAGAGATGAAAACTCTTCTCAAGTTTGAGCTTTGATAGAACGGCCTTTCCCTGGCATGGTGGCCAATTCACATGATCTGTCATTAACCAATGAGCTGTGGTAAGTTGACTGTACAGGTCAAACCTGCCCCATGCTTTACATGTTTGATCAGAGTCATGTTCTGAGACGTGTTGACGCATAGTCACAGTGCCACCTACTGGCACCAGGCACCAGCGTGATGTGACAAACATCATCTGATGTACAATGTGGGGTCCAACACTACAGTGGTGGGAAGACTTTACATGTCCAGTCCATTGACCGTGTACACCTCCACAGCAACACAATGCATGTTCCACTCCTGTTCTCTAGAGCCACAAAGTGCACACAGGAAGTGGTGGAAAAATGTGCAATATGTCATTTCCAGAAACTCGTGCGTGAGTATGTGATGGTCACGGAAACACCTGGCCATGCCAACCAGCGCTCCGCCAGTACAAGCAACCATCGCTGCTTGCAGCTTTAATGAAGGTTTGTTTCTGCTTGTTGTTCGGTTGGCCTGCTATCAGCAAGGCTGGAAGCTTCATTGACTCATATTCACGGAGCTTATTGGTGCGAAATGTTCTACAAAAAATTATTAATTTCTCCTCATCTAACTCCTTCCAGGTTTTTCAATGTAGAAACTTCATTAAAACGTTACTTTATTCGGACATATGTGCTATTACTTTTCTCATGCATGCCCTTCATACGTCATAAGGTTATTAATTGAACCTATGTTTACCCAATAACAAGTCAAAATGGGTGCTATTACACCTGTTTTAGTTTGGTGCAGGGATGGCATATTTTGTTAGAACTGCACCAGTTCTCTCGACAAAACGCCTTCTAGATTATGGCAGAATATCAGCTCTGTGGCAATAGTTAGTGATACTATCATGTTTTGTTGGGCAAGATAATCTTCACAAATGACTTCCACTTATATGACTTTTGAATGCAAGAAGTAAAAGTAAAAAGCTAATCTTAGGCTCTAAACAAACTAAACAGTGGTTGCATGAGTGGGAGTTTACCCAACAAGGCTATGAAGGTGGACTAGTCAGCGGGATGACCTTTCCTAGTCTCCTTTAGCCACTTGTTAGCAACCGCTAACCGCTTTATTTTAGTAAAGGGCTTCAGAGTTCATGAGAGGGGTATGTACTGGTGTGTTTGATATTGTAGGACAAAACTAGAACTGGACCTAGTTTTTTTTTCAAAGTGAAAGCCCCTTAGTATATCTCTATATCTATCTATCTATCTATCTATCAGAGAGAATTGAGTATGTGCTCCAAGTAGAAGATACACTGTCTAAATGTCTTACGAAATTGTGTAGTTCAGTGGCTTTAAACACAATTTCAGAAAACCCCGCCCCTAACAGTGTGAGTGTGATTGACGTAAAGCTGTCGGTGTCCAGCTCCTCAAGAAACCAGTGATTCCCACAGGACTCTGAGAGACTCAGAAGGTTCTAGCACAGTCCCTATTTGAGAGTATTACCACTTTCCATCTTGTCGTCCTCTACATCTCAGAGGGAGGTATTGCACTTGTTAGGTTCAGGAACCTCTCGAAACTGTGGGGGAGCCGCACGTCTCCCAGCCGTGCCAAAAACTCAGCCTGTTCAAATTATGATCAAAAGTATTTAATCTTACAGAAGCTAAAACAATTGCAAAGTAAATTACATTATTTACACCATCGATGGAAATATGATCCGCGGAAAAGAGTCCACACATGTTCCAACCAGGAAGCTTGATACCTGCAGGATGAAATGTGAAGAAACTGAACGAATTCTTCCTTTGAATCTCCTTTCATAGTCCGTAAAGCATCCACAAAATGTCTGTCTCTGTTACAATTGGCTTAAATCCAGCTGACTCCACCTCCTGGCTTCAGTCAGCTGACCGCCCTCGCGTGACTTATTGGCTTTTGGTCTGTCGCTCCTTCTGCGCGTCCCTCCCTCTGTTGGGCCCCGGTTGGACTTCCTTCTGTGGCGATGGTGGTCCCTGAAATGCCTGTCTCAAAATCCCTGTCTGTCCCTTGGCTATTCTTCACAGTTTAATACATTCAATTAGGGCTGGGCGGTATACCGGTTTTAATTTTCCATATGATATGAATTTTTCATATACCGTCATGCACAGCCGAGGCAACTTCTGTCGCTCTTCAACAGGCAGCAAAATATGTTGTTCGCCGCTAAGAGCGTTGCGGTCCGTTAGTTGTCTTAAATGTATTGAGAGGGACCCCTAGTCATGGTCATAACTTTATAATAACAATTAACAACCCACAACTAACGCTCTTTAACAGGGCAAAACACCACGACACAACAGTTTGTGACACAATAATTGTACATTTATAAAATTTCCCCGCCGAACTGCATGCTGGGTAAAGCTCGCTAACAGTCTGCTAACAGCTGTGAGAGGCTCTGTCGCTCCAGTAACGTTGCATTAAAGAACAGAAAAGAGCGACGCAGGATGAACAAAGACTGAACAACAAAAGGTATTTTGGTCAGACTCATATGCAACGCTGATTACCGTAATATGTGTGGTATTTGTTATAAATGTATGTTGGTACATAGAGGGTGATAATAAGCTGTACATGGAGGGACTTAGGACCCAGGGGAATGTAGGTGAAGGAAACAGGAAGTGACGGAACGGAAGACACGCCACACAAACAGCTGTTCACCGCTTGCTGGCCGGTTGACCGGACGGTTATTTCCGGCGTTAATTAATTAATGCGTTCACGCGGGAAAAAAATACCGTGATATACCGTGAAACCACCAGAATCTTACAAAATACCATGATATGCATTTTTGGTCATACCGCCCAGCCCTACATTCAATGATTGTCTTTTATGGCTTAACACTTCTACGGTAAACATACTGTAAACATACTATACATTTGATGAGTATTCTTGTGACATTCCAAATACTTTGACATGTTTTACAAGCATATGTGGCATACCACGTACTTCCTGACATTTTACCATCCACCTCTAGGGGTGCTATAAATCCTACTAACAAACACTTCTAAACCTAAATTCCTCACACACTTTTAACTTCACTACATTTGTCAATATTAGTTGCTCGTGAGGCTACTTTCAGATTCTTAATACACAAATTACATTCACTAATAAACCATGGTGTATTATTAAGTAGTGTATAGGCTTTGAGCGTGCAATTACTGAAAGGCGACATACATTGTCAGGATGAAACAAGTGTGCTGTCTGTTTTACATCCATTTTGGCATTTTTCACATGAATATTTTCAGTTGTATCACTATTATGTCAGTGTTGTTGTCACCAAACCCCTTAGCCTTCCACTCTCCCTTTAGCCAATCACCACATGGCAAGCTCTGCAGTTACTGTAGCAAAGACAGAAAGACTGGTCAGATGTCAGCTGACTAAAACACGCAGAAGGACAAACGTAGTACAATCGCCCACGACATAATGAAACGTCTCTTAAACATTGTGTCACTCAGAGGGATGGGCCAATTTACGATTTACTCACAAAAAGTTGATGGAGGTGGATTTCCATTACCGGGATGGCAGTAAATATGGTCTTGAGTGGGTAGAGAAGTGGAAAATAGAGCTTGATTTAAAGGTGTTTATGCCTCATTGTCAACTATTCCTTTGCAATTTAGTGTCACAATAGCCGGAGGGTTATACCAACCAAATTTGAAACAAATCTGATAAACCTTAGAGAAGTTTGCTTAAAATACATGAAAACAGCACAAAATTCATAACGGCCGACTTCCGTTTGGGAATGAGAGCCAACATGAAATATGTCTGAAATCATGAGAGCAATACGCGTTCCAACTGTCCCAACTAAGCCGAAACATGCATGAGCCCAATCGCTGTATGTTCTCACGATGTTCACAGGTTGTGATGTGAGTGAGTTTACCAAACGCATCAAAAATGTGTTCAAAGGCTAAAAGTGATCGGGGGGGAAATACGTGTTTTACAACATGAAAAATCATCACTTGTGTGAACATGGGTACAAAGTGCATCCTAAAGTCCTCTAATGAAAATGAATGGACAAAATCTAACATGGCTGACTTGCTTCAGGCCAAATTTCCCAAAAATAAATGAAATATGTTCATCAAAGGAACTTTGCCCCAATCATAGCGTGTGATTGGGCGCTATGGAGCCTGCTGGCCACGCCTGAGCCCATCCACTGCATGACCTTGCTATTTTCACCACTTCTGAAGCGTGTGCCAGTTGTGTAACTTTTGGAGCATCCTCAGCCTCTCAAAGACGACCAGAAAATGAATAATCTCTACAGAATCAGTAGGGGACCTTTCAACCCTGGCACGTTCATGCTCGGGCCCCAAATATCTCTAATGCAACAAATACCATAAACATATTTGTTTCATGCTTTTTGCTGTTGCTTTTATACATTGAAAAGTGAATGACATGTTGTGTGAAGTTCTTCACAGACTAGAAAGTCCATTTATGAACGGCATTCAAAGAGCTAAGATATTATACCAGTTTACTCATCGCATACAAATGTGTCAAGGATCTGAAAACTGCTTCTTTGACTGTATTTTCACTAGGTGGTGGGTCATATTTATCGTGCCATTGCGTCGAGACATCTCCCACTGAAGAACATCAAGATGATTCACTTAGACTCCCATCCTGATCTGCTCATCCCTGTCAACATGTCTGCTGACACGGTGTTTGATAAGGAGAAACTCTTCAGGTAGGATTTTGTTTCAAACACGGTTACAATCCAAGTTTTGGGATGCAGCAATGTGTCAACGTTTACCGCTGTTCACCTTGCTGCCCATGAATGTCAGCGTATATGCCGATGGACAGTGGCTGATGTTTATCTGTTGGGTCAATTTTGTGACGGCTACATTTTGCTGGTTATGTACGGGCTGTCTGGGGCAACAGTTACCGGCTGCTGATTTGGAGAAGAAGCCACTGGTTGGGGATGACTCTGGCAGGACGATGGGTGTCGTGTGCACATGTGGTTTGTTTATAACTAAAAGTGAAAGGAAAAAGTCGGCCATGTGGGAGTATTATGGATCAATGACGAGAGCAATGTTGTGTTCAACGAAAAATGAAGGAGTAAAGCTACAGCGTGCAAGATTACGAAAACAATGACCATAGGCTGTGGATGGGATGTGTTACTAGAAGCCGTGGAGCGTCCGTGACCACTACGGTCAGAGAGTGCTGCCGGTGCAGAGGGAGCCATTCTGCGGAATTTCCTCCCGGTGAAGTGAGTGCTTGCAGGATTGGGGAATCCCTCATTCAGTCTGGTCAGTCCAGTCTCCAGTGTGGCAGCAGATCAAGTTCAGCCTTCTGAATGAAAATTAAAACACAAATGGAAAAAAAATCATTCATCTTCTTTTTGTGTGTTGACATTCGGTGTCGTGTGTCTGTTTATCTTTTCTCTCCATTCTATAAGCTTGTTCTGTTCATTAAAGGTCACCTATTATGCAAATTAACTTTTTCATGGTTTTTAAACATCAGTATGTGTCTACAGACCCCCAAAGTGTCAGAAAAGAACACCTTAAAAAACAGCTGATCAAAATATGGTCCTGTTTCTACGTAAACAGAGGTCCCAAAGCCTTGATGCGTTTCCTGGTGGTCCTGCAGAACCACCGTTAGCTTGGTGGCCCCACACACGGACCTCTGTGGAATCCACTGCTGTCCACCACTTTGATTTTCTGGCTGTCATGGACCTGTTTTTTAAACGTTACAGCATGCAAACATGTTGTAGTAGAAATTTAAAATAAAATACAATGAACCTAAAAACTTGTACGATAGGTCTCCTTTAATGATTAAACAGACACACACACGTGTGCGGTACCGTGAGTGCTACAGCCGCCGACTGTGTCGAGTCAAAAACTCAAATTATATTAAAAGACAAATGTAATCATATTCAAAACTAAAATATTTTGCTCCAATCCATATATGTTGGCTTTACACCTTTCAAAAACAAAATGTTCACCCTCGTTCAAACTTCATCCAAAATCAAAAAGGAGCTTTGAATGTAAATAAATAAGTTCAGCGCTAGTGACTCAGTCCACTTTGTTTGTTTCCCGTTTACAGAGCCAACAGTTAACGACAACGAAAAAGCCTAACGCACCCACTACGTCAGGCCACCCTCGTCCCCTGTGGGTCTAGACAGACAGCTGAGGCAGCAAGGAGCTCTCCAGCCGTTCTTCTCATGAGTAGTGTAGCAGCTAAAGGGCGTTTTCCTGTGAAAGGAGGTTATATTAAAAGTTGTTTAATACATTTTGTTGTGCTCATTCAAAGACTGTCATGAAATGCTGAATGACTTTAAAACAGCTATTTCTTTTAATATGAAGATGTCTTTGTTTCCCTGCCACAAAAGGGGAATAAATAACAACAACCAGAACATCAGCGTTGGCAGCAGCTAACAACCCAATTTTTACTTCGGTCCAGAATTATGCCGTCGGTGCCTCCCTAGTGATCACAGCCATGATGTGGCCATGTTATCACCTCTGTGACATGTTGTTTGCACTTCATAGAGCTAACATTTCTGACCACGGCCATGGCTGGGGGATTGAAAGCTTTAAAGAGTTAGTTCACCAAAGTAGTTGGGTGCTATCATATCCTCAAATTGACTGATATTTTTAGAGGGAGGAGAGGGAGAGGAATGTTTCAAAATTCAGATAAGAATTCATGGAGACAGACAAGTGACTGTCAATGATTGGCAGCTAACAGCTCAATGGCTCAATGGACTAACAGCAGCAGCATGATGATGTGAAGTGTGTTGTCTTAGGATAGGAAGACATTTCTCTCTGGCTTGCATGTGCAGAAATCTGCTTATAAAATACATGTTTATACACCTATAAAGATGCTATAATGACAGAATAGTGGATCATTTGTTCATGTCTAGAAGCTTTCTTCGTGTTGTCCTTGTATACATTTCGTCTCATAGAAAGGATGGATGAATAGTACGAATGGAAGTAAAGTTTCCCGCATGACACGGAAAGGAGAAAAAATGTTTGGCTGAAGTTCAGTTAATGGACAAAAATATGTGAGGTCATCATATTCAAACACTACATTTGCACTTTTTCACAAACAAAGAGCACACCAATGGGAAGCTCAATATTTGGTTTATTAAAAAATAGGTAATTTATATTTCGCTAAGCCGTCACCCAACCAACATATGCACCTGAATCTAACATTATGTTACTCAACAGGTGATGTTTTGACATACTTCGTGCCGGTGTTTTAAGAGAGGGTTAAAAAAAAAAAAAAACAGAACTTGCCTACAATGTGAAGCGATATTGAGAAAATATGCTGTATGTAAAATGAATGTGTTAATCAAAGGGTGATATCAAATTCAAACGGTTATTAAGCAGCCGTAAAGCGAAAGGCAGGCCAAGAAGTAGAGGATTAAGAGAGGTGTAGGTTATTCTCCCATGTAGAGCAGAAGTCTACTCTGGTAGGATGTGTGTAAGATGTTGTACACTGACTGCACCAGTACCCTGCAACCCTGCACAGGACATGTGGGTGTAGGTAATGGATGGATGGCTGTTCTTAAAGGCAAAATGTTACATTGTGTTGGACTTCACCAATCACTGTATGTTTTCTTTGTGGGTTTTTTTCAGTGAGTTGAGTATAGAAAACTGGATAATGCCCATGGTCTATGCCGGCCATGTGTCATGTGTGGTGTGGCTGCATCCATACTGGGCCCAGCAGATCAGAGAGGGCGAGCACAGGATGGCTGTAGGAAGGGACTCATCCACCACCACCATCAGGTAGGACATGCACTAAACAGACCCAGCAGAACACTTCAAAGATTCAAGGATCATTTATTGTCATTTTGCAACACAGGGATGCTCAACGAAATGCTGTTGTAGCTCATTTACAACACAAGAATAACATGACAAAACTAAAAAACGTAGCGCATTCCTTTAGTGCATTTTTGGAATTTGCATCATAATTAATGTAAACAGCGGCGACAAAAACAATTCTCTGGACAGCTTGTTAAACATAAAAAATTCAACATCAGGAAAACATGGTCCATCAACTTTGACTGTGTTTAAATCCACCTCCTCTCGTCCCACTGGAGTTCTGCGCTCCGCCCGTCGATGGAGCCAGGTCTCTGTAGAGATGGGGTCACAGTCATCGACATCCCGCTGCTGGGTTAGCCAGGAGTCTTATTTCATTTAATTCAATTCATTTTGTATAGCCCAAAATCACAAATTTGCCTCAGAGGGCTTTACAATCTGTACACATATGACATCCTCTTTCCCAGTACAGGAAAAACTCCCCCAAAAAAAAACATTTAATGGAGAGAAAAGAGGAAGAGACCTTGGAGAGAGCAACAGAGGAGTGATCCCTCTCCCAGGATGGACAGAAGTGCAATAGATGCCATGGCAGGAAGTACGACCATGGTGCAGGTTTAACCACGATCCATGGAAACCTGTGAGGCGAGAAAGCACAAAGACTCTGGGGAAGAAGCAAAATTCGTAATGAGCATTAATGAGACATGAATTCACACAGAAGAAGAGGGGAGAGGAGCTCCTAGGAAGTCCCCCGGCAGTCTAGGCCTACAGCAGCATATCTAGGGGCTGGTCCAAGGCAAACCTGAGCCGGCCCCTAACTATAGACCTGAGCCGGCCCCTAACTATAGACCTGAGCCGGCCCCTAACTATAGACCTGAGCCGGCCCCTAACTATAAGTGTTATCAAAGAGGAAAGTCTTAAGCCTACTCTTAAATGTGGTGAGGGTGTCTGCCCCCCGGACTGGATCTGGAAGCTTGTTCCACAGAAGAGGAGCTTGATAACTGAAGGCTCTGGCTCCCATCCTACTTTTTAAGACTCTAGGAACCACAAGTAACCCTGAATTTAGGAAGCGTAGCTCTCTAGTGGGGTAATATGGTACTATAAGCTTATTAATGACATGATGGTGTCTGACCAATTAGTGCTTTGTAGGTGAGAGATTTTAAATTCTGTTCAAGATTTCAAGGGGAGCCAGTGCAGAGAAGCTAATATAGGAGTAATATGATCTCTTTTCTTAGTTCTTGTTAGTACACGAGCTGCAGCATTCTGGATCAACTGGAGAGATTTAAGAGACTTATTAGAGCAGCCTGAAAATAAGGAATTGCAGTAATCTAGTCTTTTTCTTTGCATCGCTTTGAGACAGGATGTGCCTGATTTATTAAATATTACGTAGGTGAAAAAAGGCAGTCCTAGAAATTTGTTTTATCTGAGAGTTAAAAGACAAATCCTGATCAAAGGTAATTCTGAGATTCTTTACGGTGCTGCTGGATGCAGAGCAATAACATCTAGAGTAACTATATTATTAGATAACTGATGTCGGAGGTGTTCTGGGCCTAGTAGAATATTTACATGAAGTTGCAGGTCATCCAGGTTTTTATGTCCTTATATGCTTGAAGTTTAGTGAGCTGGTTGGTTTCATCTGGTTTGATTGATAGATTAAATTGAGTATCATCTGCATAACAATGAAAGTTTATGGAATGTTTTCTGACAATATTACCTAAAGGAAGCATATATAAGGAGAAGAAGATTGGTCCAAGCACAGAACCTTGTGGAATTCCATGACTAACGTTGGTGTTCATCGAGGCTTCATCGTTTACAAACTGTGATCGATCAGAGAAATAGGACTTGAACCAGCTTAGTGTGGTTTCTTTGATGCCAATATAATGTTCTAGTCTCTACAACAGGATGTGATGGTCAATGGTGTCGAAACGCAGCACTAACGTCTAACAGGACAAGAACAGAGACAAGTCCTTTGTTTGAGGCAATTAGAAGGTCATTAGTTATTTTCACCAGAGCTGTCTCTGTGCTATGATGTTTTCTAAATTCTGACTGAAAATCTTCAAATAAACTATTGTTTTGTAGAAAGTCACACAACTGATTAGCTACTGCTTTCTCAAGGAACTTGGAGAGGAAGGCAAGGTTAGAGATCGGTCAACACCTCTGGATCGAGAGTGGGCTTCTTAAGAAGAGGTTTAATTACAGCTACTCTGAAGGACTGTGGTACATGGCCTGTTAGTAAAGACAGGTTGATCATATCTAGTAAAGAGGTGCTAACTAACGGTAAAACTTCTTTAAGCAGCCTAGTCGGGATGGCGTCTAAAAGATGGGTAGAATGTTTAAACGTAGAAGGTGTTCAAATCAATTGGTCAAGGTCGATGGGAGAAAAGCCGTCTAAATATTTATCTGGGTTTACAATGTTTCTAAGGTTCCTATATTTGAGGATACATCTGTACTGGTTGAGGGCAGGAGATTATTAATTTTGTCTCAAATAGTTAGAATCTTATCATTAAAGAAGTCCCTTCTTCCATTTTGTGTTTCTGCGACCGGACATCAGAAAGCCTGGAGTAGGCTAGGTAGTGGAGAAGCCTTAGGTCCTAGCTGGGCTAGCGTAGCTTCCATCTCGCCTCTCCTCCTCGGGCAGTTTGGTGGCGTTCAGTCCAGTGGGTATGAAATCCTCTGTTGATTTATAAAAGGTCCTCTATACGAAATTCAGAGCATATCTATTGCCCCCCACATGGCTCTCAACATGGTGACTACTGACTCGGCGGCTAGTAGCTAATGGTACTAGCAGCTAATGGTGCTAACAGCGCAAACATAACAAAAGTGCTGACTGAGCTAACAGTGTTCAGCTGGGGGGGAACCGGAGGGTGGGCACTACACATCTGCGGCGACGACGTCAGGCGTGTCGGCATTATCAGCTGTAATCGCAGTATGAGCACCTTGCAAAGCAGCGGACATGAGCTAGCCAGTTGGGCACGCTCACATGCACTAAAAGGCACGCTTGGCCAGCCTGGCTACAAAATCAAAGCACAGAGAAGCTTGAATTACAGCACTCGTAGAGGGAGAGCGACTTCATTCCTGCTCAGGTAGAGCAGGAATTTATAAACTGGGTGACTATGGACTATGGCTAAGTGGATAGCAGGTCTGTCCTTCAATCAGAGGATCGGCGGGTCGATCCCCGGCTCCGCTAGTCGCATGTCGATGTGTCCTTGAGCAAGACACTTAACCCCCCCAAAAAGATTGCTCCAGTAGCTGTGCCTACGGTGTAGATAGAATCTGAATTGTAAGTCGCTTTGGATAAAAGCGTCTGCTAAATGACTGTAATGTAAGGTCGGCGGTTCGATCCCGATTCGGCAAGACAATTCACCCTAAATTGTTTCCGAGGCTGTGCCACTGTGCCATGCTCCAACACAGCTCCACCCAGCTTTAGCCTGGTTTGAGGTCTGTCAGCCAGAATAATTGTAAACACCTAAGTAGAAGTATAGGACTTTTAAAAGTAGAACAGTTTTTTTTTTTTCTTGTCGTCCTTCTTTGGTTTGTCATGAACTTCACTTTGTTTCTGTGTTTCTGCTCTCTACTGTCTGTGCAGGGTGACAAGTACAGACAACTACTTCCTCAGTGACGGTCTGTATCTTTCGGAGAAGCAGTTGGAGAACTCTAAACCTCTACGGCTGAATGTGGTCAAAGTCAATCCTGTTCAACCAAGTCACTGGTCACTTACAGGTGTGGAATGAGCCACTAAGGTCAGGTGGAAAGTCGACAGGTCGGGGTCTCTAATCTAATGCCTCTAACTCTAGTAGAGTTAGAGGCATTAGTAATTGGATTACTTAGATATCGAACCAGAAATGGTTTTGTTCCCTACCACCTGTGGGGGGTGCACACTTTTAACAGGGTTATTTGCTCAGACTGCATTTACCATATCATATGCAGATCGTAAGTACACAGTCTAGTTGAGTTGAACATTAATTAAATCAACTGACCCATTTAACATTGTTTGAAGTTTTCATTGAAAAATAACATTTCCATTTGACTCTGTTTTCTGCTTTTCTGTGGGACATTTCAGGGAAGCAAACTGAAGAGGACACAGAGGGATGGTTTGCCAAGAGACCCCGTACAGAATGCATTAAAGCTGGGGAGGCCAGCTGCTCTGAGCCCCTCTCTAGATGTACTGACTTACAGCAAGCAGCAGAGAGCAGCAACATGTCGAGCTTGGGTGATGATGATGACAATGAAGGGTCCACCAGTTATGTTGTTAAAAGAATTTCTGCAGTTCTTAGTGAGACAGAACCATACATCTTGGACATTGATTTGGATTTCTTCTCATGTAAGAATCCCTTCAAGGAATTATACACACAGGTATATCCCACTTATACACCTCTAGTTCTGTAGTGGCTCCTTACCGCAGATGTGATTGCTTTACCCTGCCGGTCCTACCACTTTTACTCCTTGAAGTAACAAATGTTACATTATTGCAACCCTAGTGCACAGATGGAGTCTTCTACTGGATTCCATGGCTGATATTCTTTTCTAATCACAAGCACAAGTTCGAAAATGTACAGGATGTGCCTACCTGAAGATGTGCGAACCCACCACAGTGTATAAGGCAGCACACTCAACGCTCAACATCCTACACCTGTTTTAGGGAGTGGTTTAGGAGCGACATAACATCGACCCAACCCCACACATCCTGACCGACTAAAGGTTCGTTTGCCACAGCCAACCTACTTCTTTATAAACTAGGCCACCACGGCAGAAAAGTAGGGGGCCCCAGCCAACCCAGGTAGTACCTAACTGAACTAGTAGACCCATGACCTAACCCTTGAAGGATCAAACAGATAAGCGGTAGAGACCCTGCAGCACACACACAACACCCACCCTTTTTGTGTTGTCCCAAGGAGCACAGACCCTAAAAAAAGGCCGACATGTTCAAGAGATAGAAGCGTTTGAACAGGCAAGGCATCGGCCCTTCTCCCAGCGAACATACAGTAGCTGCCGACACTGCTCTGTGCGCAGACCACAGTGGAAGGGTCTCTTTAGGCTTGCAGCACACAAAGGGATGTTCAAAATAACATGCCAATGCATGAACTTGACAAAGCAGATGTAACTATGTCTTCCTCTCCCCTGTCTGGGGTGGAAGACAAAAGGCATCCATCTGTATAATAATAATAACAATAATAATAATACATTTTATTTATTGAGCGCTTTTCATAATTCTCAAAGACACTTTACATTAAAATCGTCATATAAAAGAAAGCTATACACTAAAATTGTAAAACTCATAATATCGGTCACACATTAAAAGCAGTTCTGATTAGGTGGGTTTTGATTTGTGATTTGAACATGGAGAGGTCAGTGCAGTCTCGAGTGTGTTTGGGGAGGGAGTTCCAGAGGGAGGGGGCAGCTCGGGAGAAGGCTCTGTCCATGTCCGGTGCTTGGTCCTGAGTGGAAGGGACAGGAGGCATCAGAGGAGCGGAGCCGACGGGATGGAGTGTGGTGGTGGAGCAGGTCGGAGAGGTAGGAGGGGGCCTGATTGTGGAGGGCTTCATGAGTGAGGAGAAGGACTTTGTATTGGATTCGTGTCTAACCGTCAACCTGAAAGAACTTCTTAAGTTCATGTCAACAATGTAGGGATTTGTATTGAGTAGCCCCACTACGGTCACCACGAAGCAACAAGCAACTGGGGTGCACCGACAGGGTGGTTAGTTCACATATTCTTAGCTGAGGTCAGCGCAAGCAGCAAAGCTGTCTTAATGGACAACACCAAGAGTTTTCATGAGAGAGTGGCCAACGAAAGGTCTGTCGCAATGACCCTTGTGGCAGCAAGAAATTGCTACTGCATGCACTTTAACAGTGACATGAGACAGCCCTCTATCATCCAGCTGTAGCCGCCTGGATAATCTGCACAACCTGTACGGTCAGACCAGCCCTCCTCAGCCTGTCCTTCTCAGGAGCCAAGCCTATAGAGGACGACCCATAATGGGCAATGTGCCTATTGTCCCTCTGGATCACCATCATCTGAGTCACTTCTGCGTACCACAGTGACCTGGAGCTATCAGGAACACCAAGGGCGACTGTGGTAGAGCAGGGTTGTCCTTCAATCAGAGCATCGGCGGTTTCGATCTCCGGCTCCGCTAGTCCATATTTATGTGTCCTTGGGCAAGACACTTAAAGAAGAAGGTCTTAACTCCCCCGTCTTTTTTGGAACCAGGAAGTATGTAGAACAAACCCCCTCTGTCTGTCTTGATTGGGGACAACAGGTCTAAGCTGGAGGGAGGTATGGGCTGAAACGGCCGGTGTGTGTTTGAGTGCTTTGACACTGGGCAGTCGGAACGTATATTTGGTTCAGGTGAATTCAACAAGACGTCATGGGAAGCCAGAGAGAGTAGAGTATTGAACTCTTGAAAAATGTAATTTGTTTTAATCAAAACACTTCAACAGCATGCAACACATTCACAACATCAGCTTTATTAACAACAGGAACGAGGGAGGGGGCTAAATATCTCATCGTCACGTCATGGTGGGGCCTCGGCAACACGGCCCTCTCCGTCGAGATGCACCCTGCCATATACATGTCATCTCTGCTATGTTGAACCCTCTCTGCGCTCAACTGAATCCGCTTGCTGCTCATCACCGCTCTATTCATGTCCCTGCCGAGGCGTCGGGAAGATCCGTCCCGGCAAAGTGGCCGGGACATGACAGGCAGACGTGGGCAAATCACCGTTCACTGAAGAGAAAAACGATGTGTGTTGACTTGTATACTGTAGGGTCCGCACGTATGTGGGTAGGCACGTCCTGATTGGCCGTCTATGCAAAAACAAATTTACAGTGGGCGGACGAATGCTTGTGATTGGAGGAGAGTATAACCAGTTCCAGCTTGCCCCGATAGGATAACATTTCAGCCCGTGAGTGGCTGCTGTCTACAGCGCTCTGGCTCAATACTGGACCAATTTCAAAAATTGTTGTCCCAATTGGTAAGTTAGACAGGTTAAAAAAAATATCGAATTTACCCTTTAATGATTGAATTCACTCAACAAATGGGAAATTAAAATGTGTGTAATAATTGTTAATTTGTAAGCAAAGAACCTGAACTGTCAAAGCAGAAATTTGATGTGATAGATACCGCCAAAACTAGCAATGTAACGTCATGTCAAATGATCAAATAGATACCTGACATTGGGAAACATAAGCACACATATTACCCTTATATCATTATATGACAAAGATACAACAAATATAACTTTATACTTTATTTCTTTGGGTTTTTTCATATTTTTAGTAGTTTATGTAGAAGAAGCATATAATTTTGTCACTAACAGTTTAACCCCCCCGAAAATGAAAACCATGACAGGGATGTTTTTCTTCAAGGACATATATGGAAAATGCCAAGTCATGAAATGTAATTTAAGTGTCTACCTAGAAAAGAGGTTTATTTCTGAGGTGGCAATGTGAACCTGATCACTGGTAAAGCCATTGTGATTCAGTGCCCCCGCTCTCTACAAGAGAATACAATATATTTAATTCAAGCTGATGAGCATAGTCTTATTATGCCCCAAATTCACATTTTTGACACAGGTAAAGATCCAGTCTTTCACCTTTTTATCCTATTTAGTTAAAAAAAACATACCATTGATAGACTGAAGCACAACAAATGTGTATGCACATATATAACTATGTCCTGCTACACAGAGATCCCTCTGTAGTTAAAATGCAATACATGGAACCTTGAATTGATCTCTGCTCCATGTTGTCGGTCTGTCTTGTCTGTGTCAAGGAAGAGTACGACATCCTAAAGGAGCTCTACAACTTCAGAGGACCCAGCCCTGATGCTGATGAGGTCAGACTGTTTTATACACGTTTCTAACCAAAGATGATACAGTCCACACCTAACACACACAGTAGGACTATTACACATAACTCTGAACACACGAGCAAATAAGAAAGGTGCACTCAGTAGATTGCAGATCTCCACCAGGTATGTGTGCAACGACCACTTCTGTATTGTTATTGAACGAATACAACCAGCGACGTCAAGCTACAAAAAAACAAGCGACGATGTAAAGTTATACAAGCAATGTGCTCAAAGTCGTCGTATAATACACTTCATCAATGGACTTGGACTTGTATAGCGCCTCTCTAGTCTTCCGACCACTCAACGCGCTTTTACACTACATGCCATTCACCCATTCACACTGATACCATGCAAGGGGCCACCTGGTCATCAGGACTATCTAAGCATTCTCACACCGATGGCACAGTTGAAGTGGATAAAGACAGAGGTGCACACTCACCCAGGCATGGACGCACACATGCACACACACGACCAAACACATAACCTAATAATGGAGGGAGTCTGCTGGTCTCTCAACATCGGTTGTGTCATCAAACAGACTATAACATAAAACATGATGCAATGTCCACAAATGCCCTGGTCTGGTTCTATCAGGCTACCATATAGAGAGCAACCTTACTGGTAACATACTGGTGTGGTTTGGCAACCTGACTGACTTAACTTATACCATCTATACTCGTACCGCTACCTTTAGGAGCACATAGTAGTATTGTATTCTTTATAGATTTGTATATAAGCAGTCATACCACAATGACAGTACAGAAGAATTTGTAGTATAGTTTTAGTGCCTCGTTCTGTAACTAATTAGTGTGTGTGTGCGCGTGTGTGTGTGTGTGTCCGTGTCCAGGAGGCGCTGGATGAGTGTGTGGATCGTCGTGTACATCAGTTAGAAGACCTGGAAACAGCATTTGCTGATCTGCTCGAGGATGATGGGGACGAGACGGTGACACGCTGGGCCAGCAACCCTGGGTAAAGTCCTCAACATGCTGCCTGAGCACGGATGTTGATGTAACCATCAGAGGGACACTTTGCTGATATTACACATTCATTCAGTTTCTTATCACAGGGGAATATACTTAACCTGTGAAAACGGTTGTGTCTCAGGAAGTACAAAAACGAGTGCTGGGCAAGTTAACGTGTTATTATCGCGTTAACGCATTAATTAATTAATGCCGACAATTATTATATTGCGCGTTAACACAGTTTTTTTTAAAAATTATTATTATTTTGAAAGTCCGTTGCTCACTGGCTCTGAATACACAGACAGACAGAGCATGGGTCACAGGAGGGGCGGGATGTTGGTCAGGATTGGCTTGGGATGGGCATCATCATGCATCTCAACCAATGAGAGCATTTGGGGTGGGCCTAAGACTGCTGCAGCGCTCACATGAACCGGGAACTCTTACATGGACATTTTCATTATAAATCTCTTCCAGACGGCGGAGTTGATAGAACCAAAGCTATTTGTAACCACTGCAAAGGCAAATTTTCTTATTACCGGAGTACTTAGAGTCTGAAGTATCACTTAAATGCAATACACACCGTTGATGCAGCAAATCACCCAAACAAACAGTGGAGGAAGTCTTCAGACTACGTTGATGCAGCGTGTGGGAGAAGTAGAGATAAACTAAAGCAAGACAAGCTAACAGATGCTACAGAGAAGTGGAGACAAACTGCAAGTTAGTGTTGTGGAAGATGTCGGTCTGAGGAACGTTCTCAAGGTGCGTTCACGTCGCGTTTGGTGTGAACGCACCTTTAGGATCTCAACGAATGACGTCACGTATGAGCCTCAAGACACACCGTCACCAGAAGAACACACGGGTTGTATGAAAGGAGAGGACAACTAAAGTGACGGCGTTACAACGTGCAGCAGCTGCTGCTCTCACTGGAGACTACTGGACATCGCTGGGTCACCATCATCACCTCGGAGTTACAGCATTATATTGATGAACAGTAGAGCTGCATTCACATGCTCTGACTGTCATGAAGACACAAGACACACATTGTGTTCCTGTTGCACAGCAGTGGAACGTTTCACATAGAGTCACACACTGAGCACAGATAGTGAAGAGATAGAACTGCTGCTGTGTGAAGGGAATACTGCTGCTAACAACAACCTGATGTGTTTAAACCAAATGTTATTGCCCTGTTGTTCATATAGCAGTACTTTTAAAATATAAGTGCGCAATACACTACTTTTGAATTCATTATTGAACTTTGCACATTACAATGCGATTAATCGCGATTAAACATTGTAATCGTTGCCCAGCACTAAAAAAAAAAATGCAAACTCATTCCCGGGTTTTAGGACAAGTAGTGAATAAATGAATCCATCTATTCCTATTTCTGGAGGTGGCAAAGCAACTAAACCGTGCTTGTCCTACTATATGTCAAAATAGCGTAGGCTGTATATAGGATTGGTTTGTAGACTGCCATTTGAGTTCGCCGTCTTGGCTTTTTGCAACCAGTGGATAGAACTGACCATATTAGGACTGCGGAGACGCTGTATACGGCTCTAGTAGCAGTAGCAACCTGTCAATCACAGTAGGCCCGCCCTAAAGCATCCCCTGCTTTATGGTCTGTGTGACTCTAAATGGACCATAATGTACTAAATGAACATCATGCTGTATTGAAGAAGACTTGAAACTAGAGATTGAGACCATAAACTCATGTTTACAATGTTTACTGAGGTAATAAATCAAGAGAGAAGTAGTCATTTTCTCATAGACTTCTATACAACCAGGAGTCGCCCCCTGATGGACACTAGAGAGAATGCAGCTTTAACACACCTCTTTGGCGTCGGGTTCTATTTTCAGAACTGCAGGTTGCAAAATACCTCCTGTGAAAAGGGCTTGTAGTAATGATGGTGGATGTCAGAGAGATGTTATCAAGTACATTCTGTACACGCCCACTGTCCTGAAAACGGGTCTAACACGTCTAACAAAGTGAAAACACCTGTACTTTACTCCCTATATGCGAGACACTCAGTAGCTCACTCTATTTTGTTACCTTCCTTTTTTCTCCCATGTGTTTTCAGCATGGCTCCATTAGCCCAACTGGTTTCCAGTTTGAAGTCGAGAAATCTGTGCCCCGATTATGAAATGGTAAGAAGGTTCATGCACTTACAGTGTTTCCCCTAGGTTTACAGCTTGGGGGGGGGGGGACACAAACACTTAAAGGAATCACGGTGTTCATGTGTTTCTTTTAATGACAGCAGTCAATATAACAACTGAACAATTATTTGAACTGTACATTGAACGAAACATCGGACCATTTCTTTTTGTGACAATTATCCACAATTTTGTCACTGCAGTGTATATTTCTGGGCTTCTGGAAGAACATTTCCATGCCTCTTGATATTTATTTATGCATGTATGTAATGTATGTATATACTTACTTACTTACCAAGATCAGTCTTGTACAGTCAGGGGGAGTATTTCCCCTCTGACAGCCAAGCTGGGTCAAAACCGGTCCTCCGGTGGTGACTGGACTTTAGCTGCTTGTGGGGGGGGCTTTCTGCTTTCTGTACTTGGACCCCGGCTGCTACTCGCAGGGGAGCGAGTGTTGCATCTTCACCACATGGGAGCGTTTAAAAAAAACGCAGATATTGTTGTCTGCTGTTCAGCTGGTTGACGCGACATATTTTCCGAGGCGCTCTCCGTCCGCTGATGGGAGTGTGCTCACCTATGAAGGTATATTTGTGCCTTTATTACGCAAACAAAAAAAAATGTTTTAAAAGCAAATTTCTCGCACTGCAATCAAAAATCAAGTTTGTAAGTGAAAATATATAAACTGAGAATTTGTTAGTTTTGCTGATGAAACTAGAATCTTTGGTTGGAAAAAAAAAGCTTTGGTTTTGAAACCAAAAGCTGAGTTGGGTGTAGTGGGCGGGGCATACGCTGCTGAATGTACCAGGAGTTTCTATTGGTCGGTTTGACTTGTCTCTCGGTATCTGCATCATCTAAACACAGACGGGAGGTTACGGTGACATGGAGGTAAGTTGACTGCTCTGTTTTGTCAAAATTATTTTAAATATAGCAGCACTTCACTTTGTTCTCATGTTGTTAGTGTCGTGGAGTCTCTTTTTAAATTGTGTCATACATGTGTAGCTAACCTTAGCTAACATAGATGCCTCAGGTGCATGTAACGTTAGCCCACAGTGGGGCTAAATGTCAACACAGCAGCCCTCCATGTCGTTCTTAAAAAGAGACTCCACGACACTAACAACATGAGAACAAAGTGATGTGCTGCTATATTTAAAATAATTTTGACAAAACAGAGCAGTCAACTTACCTCCATGTCACCGTAACCTCCCGTCTGTGTTTAGATGATGCAGAACCGAGAGACAAGTCAAACCGACCAATAGAAACTCCTGGTACATTCAGCAGGGTATGCCCCGCCCACTACACCCAACTCAGCTTTTGGTTTCAAAACAAAAGCTTTTGGTTTCAAAGCTTTTTTTTTTTTTTTTTTTTTTTTTTTTTCCAACCAAAGATTTTTTTTTTTTCAACCAAAAATTCTAGTTTCATAAGCAAAACTAACAAATAAATTATTCTCAGTTTATATATTTTCACTTACAAACTTGATTTTTGATTGCAGTGTGAGAAATGTGCTTTTAAAACATTTTTTTTGTTTGCGTAATAAAGACACAAATATACCTTCATATTCACCTGTGTGCGCGCATCGGGGCAGAACTCCGCCGTGCGCGATACAGAGAGCAGAGGAGAACTGTAAACGCGCGACCACAGAAATGACATGTCGTGTCAATAAGATCAATAACAGAAGGCTGTTTAGTTTGTTTAATAAAAGAACACGGTGTAGACCTGTTCTATAGGAAAGGGAACCTTAAATTACTTCTGTTGTGATCTGGCGCTATATAGAAAATATAATTAAACAAAATTAACTTTACCTTCAAGGGGGGGCGGGGCACCCCCCTCATACAATGGTAGGGGAAACACTGACTTATGTACTACAACTGTATGTGCCACTGTTACAACAACTGTTACTGGAATTGTTGATAGAGATGTGAACCTCAAGTGGCTGATTACAGTTGTGAATCACCTGTCAATGACTGTGTATCTCAGTGTGTCACTTCGTATTAATAGCTAGAGCAACAAGGTAGTGGACTGGTGCGTGTTTGAATGTGCATGTCTAAGCTCTGCCCTCTGTGAAACGCAGAGATCAGAGAGAGAAACCAGTAGACAGTAAAGACACTCACTCACCTGTGTTTGTATGTACAGAGATTACTTTAGGATCATGGGTGGTTTGCCTGATGAAGACCTTAAAGACTGCACCATTGGGAGGGAAGGGCTCACTCAAAATGACAGTTGGACATTTAACTTATGTGATGTAAATGAAACATTCAGAAATGATTTTGTAATGATAATGATAGTACAGTGCCTTTCAAAGTAAAGGCATAGATAACTCAAATGAAATGATAGATATCAAGTTCCATACGAGTGTATTGAATCACACTTTCTATCTAATCTCCTAGCTTCTCTTCTCTTCCATGTTGTCCCCCTCATCCTGACTCTCTATTGCTTTTTCCATCCATCCCTCCTGATGTTTTTGTCACTCTCCCCTCCTTCAACCCTGCTGCTCTCTCAGGTCCATCAGGCGGGGCTAACCTGTGACACTGTTGAGCTGCCTCACCACATCAGCACCGATGAGGAGATCAACAGACTAATCTCAGCTGTACAGCTGTTTCTGAAGGCTGTGCCCAAACCTACACTTGTTACTATGTCCAGGTAAATAATACAGCCACGCATAGCTCAAATTTGAATTCAAGCCTATCTTGTTCAAGGTATAGGAGTAAAGGGAGAAAGGTTCAATGGGTTTGTTACCGTGTGTGTTTTCAGGTCCAGTCTGGATGAATACTGTCCGGTAGAGCAGGTGGATTGTGTCCAGAGCAGAGTACTGGCTGTGTTGGAGAGCCTGTATGGACCACTGGACGTACACAAAGACTATGAAAACAGCAGCATTGAGACTCAGGACTGCCAACCAAAGGCCTCTTAACAAACATACACACACGTGTCACTTCTGGATGTAGTGGATGTACCGTTTGATACAAACAACCACATAAAAAAATGACACGTCAGAGGCTGTTGCAATGAATCTTTAAGTCAATTTATATTTTATCGCCAAAAGCTGAAACCTGTTTTGGGGCTGTTGGTCATGACTAATTAAAGTACAGTCAACGGATCCCATGAATATTGAAGTTTAAAGGTATATTCTCTGTAGTTATTGAAGTCAAAGTTTCCACTTCACTTCTCCTAAAAGAAAACAAATGTGTACAATTCCAGAGAGTCGAGGCAGCCGATGGAGGATGTGAGATACAGCAGGTTGTAGAGTTAATAGGATCAAAGGGGGCCAGGTTAACTACATGAGTTTGACCTGGATGCAGTATAAGAGAGTCAGAGTGGAGCTCGGGACAGTGATGCTGGAGAGCAGCAGCTGCATGTAACGGGATATACCACAGTAGTGTGTGTGCGTTTCATACTGCTTTCTCATCCAACTATGGGTTTATGAAGATGTTTTCCAAAACAGACATGCTTAATGCTGCTCACATTATTAGAACAATGGATTAAATGACTATAAGTGGCCGCTGGTAGCGATGAAGAATTCTACTATATAATCAGCTTCTTTTAGCTTGCGTCAGGCAGGTGTCATCAGCTACAACTGTATCTTACCTTCTAACCAGGCAGCAGACAAAAACATCAGTTAGAGCAGCTTCAAACTTGCCCATATTTGACTAAAACTAGTGCCAATTTAAGTCAACAGAAAAACACAAGCTAACTGTTAAAGCTGCTCTTTATGACATACAGAGCGTTGATATGGAAGCAAACAACTATATATGTAAAGACATGGTGTAGTAATGTCTGCCTGAGTAGAGGATGGAGTCGCTCTCCCTCTGTGTGTGTTGTGATCCCAGCTTATTGGTGGTTCGATACCGGTTCCACATGATAAAGAGTCCTTAAATCTCAAGGTTGGGGGTTCGATACCCGGCTCCACATGTCAAAGTGTCCTCCTAAAATAGGTTAAATACAGAGGTCAAATTTCAAGTACACATATGATGATTATGATAGTTTTTTTCTTCAACCTCAAACTGGTGTGCAGCAACTCATTTCACAGGCCCTTATGTGTAAACTGAGCATTGTGTCAAATTGGTGATGTACACCTTTGCTGTTTATAGTTTTAGAACTAAGTATGTAAAAAGTAACTATGACTGTTTGTTTGAATCTATTCTACTCAAAGTGAAGCCAATAAATGACCATAGCCAATATTTGAATGTGATCTCACAACATGGCCAGAGAAAAGGTACATGCTGTTGAGCTGTATTCCTCCAGTTCGTCATGGTGTTATCAGCCTGAAGATCGTCTGACACCAACAACCCTGCCATGTTCAAAGTCACTTAATAAATCCCCTTTCTGATGCTCACTCTAAACTTCAGCAAGTCCTCTTCACCACGTCTAGAGGCCTAAATGCATTGAGGTGCTGCCATGTGGTTGGCTGATTAGCTATTTGTGTTGACAAGCAATTGAACAGGTGTGTCTAATAAAGTGGCCGGTGAGTGTATGTTCTTAACCAACGTGGATATTTGAATGAAATGCGACTTGCATCAAAATCCTCAATATGAAGAAAGGCCCTTTTAAGCCCTATGTGCAGTTAGTAGTGTTACCGTATCAGAAATGGACAGTCAAAAGTCTGATTCCCAGTGAACTCCTCACTTCGTTTGTCTGTTACAAACGTTTGCTCCCAGGCTTCGGGCGTTCACACAGAGCTCGACACGTGAACGCATCAGCGTGTCTTCCTCCGCCCCGACGGTCAGAGACAGCTACCCAGCAGACCCACGAACTACACAGACGAGCTGTACCAACATGAAGGACAACAGCCTGCCACGTATCGTGGTTCTTATCTTGTGTGCGGTGGTTTTTGTTGCCGTTTTAATTGTTAACGCGTTGGCTGGAGCGGGCAGAGGTGAGTTCAATAACGTTATTCAGACACCGGAGTGTTTTCTACGGCTCAGGTTAGGGTCCTGAAATACTCCCGACACGGGCTCGTTCAACGTAATGTTAAACTGTGTGTAACACGTTTTATTTGTTCTAACTTATGGCATATTCTCCTCGCCTTATTCAACTGTGTTTCACTGGTTACGAAAGTGTTCGTGGGAGGGAGACTCCCGGGACGGCTGGCAACTCGTTATGTTAGTTACACAAAACTATGACAAATATTTTCCATGACAGTGCTTGTGTTACGTAAAGATGAACGTAGCATGTTCAACTAGTTGCTGCGTGGCCACTTCAATAGCTATTTATAAAAACACGACAGAACAAAACAACTGTTTTTGAAGAGTTTGCGTTTTGTTTCAACTGCTCTCTATACCGCGGTAACGGTCCGTTCACCCAATAACTGAACGAGAAGGCTCTCTCACGTGCATCTCAATGCTAGTGCGCGGAGCTGTGCGCCTAAATTGAATCGACATCTCTGGGTAGGGAGTGGCACAGGGGTGTATTAATAGAACTGGGTACAGCGGTGGAGGAGGTGCCCTATTCATTTCTATGAAGGTTGCTCAATGACGCACAATGCAGAAAAAAAAAAGTTTATTTCCGGGGATAAAATCGGGGGGGGGGGGGGGGCATGCTCTTCATCACCGCCCCATGCCCTCGGTCCAGCCTCCTTCTCGAGGTCATTCACATGAACGGAGGAAGGACTATTGGTACATTTTACAACTTTTACTGAATACACTTATTGTAAGTCGCTTTGGATAAAAGCGTCTGCTAAATGACTAATGTAATGTTACTACCAATGAATTAAATAAGGGCTATTCAAGTGTTGCACTGGGAAGTTGACAAACCTTAAAACAACCCGCATCTGCTGATCTAACTCCCATAGACAATGTAAGTCTATGGGAAAGTGTATGGTAAAAATACTTTTGGGGCCACATGACTAAACGGACATTGTAATTCTAAGGCATGACTACTATGGCCAAATCCCAATGTCCCCCCTTATGGACTCACGGACTTTGAGGCGCACTCCCGCGAAGTCCGTGAGGGTTTAGGGCTGTCCCACTAGCTGTGTCTCAATTCAGGGGCTGCATCCTTCGGAGGACCCAGCCTTCGCGGTCTACGTGGCGCGTCCTTTGAGGACCGGTAGGCTAGACCGTGCGGTCTACGAAATGAGACGTGCCTAGCCACAGAGGACTTCCCGTTTGCGTCAACAGCTGTTCCCGCCCCGCCCCCCTCTTGCTGCTCCTGTCCCTAAAATCCCTGCTCAACAGGATTATAAATATATATATACATATAAATGCATTAAACTAAAACCTATTCAGTATATATACTGAAAGGTTTTAGTTTAGTGTTTTAATCAGTTTTCTTATATTCAATAATTAATTCAGATCTTTTTCATAATATTGTTTTTCTATATTAATAATCAGTTAATTAAATCAGTTACTAATAACTCATTTTCAATCAGTTATAGTTCTTGTAATTAATTTATCAATAACTATTTAATTTCATTCACACACGTGTATGTGTGTGTATGTACAGTGGGTACGGAAAGTATTCAGACCCCTTTAAATTTTTCACTTTGTTTCATTGCAGCCATTTGCTAAAATCAAAAAAGTTCATTTTATTTCTCACTCAGCACCCCATCTTGACAGAAAAAACAAATGTAGAAATTTTTGCAAATTTATTAAAAAAGAAAAACTGAAATATCACATGGTCATAAGTATTCAGACCCTTTGCTCAGTATTGAGTAGAAGCACCCTTTTGAGCTAGTACAGCCATGAGTCTTCTTGGGAATGATGCAACAAGTTTTTCACACCTGGATTTGGGGATCCTCTGCCATTCTTCCTTGCAGATCCTCTCCATTTCCGTCAGGTTGGATGGTGAACGTTGGTGGACAGCCATTTTCAGGTCTCTCCAGAGATGCTCAATTGGGTTTAGGTCAGGGCTCTGGCTGGGCCAGTCAAGAATGGTCACAGAGTTGTTCTGAAGCCACTCCTTTGTTATTTTAGCTGTGTGCTTAGGGTCATTGTCTTGTTGGAAGGTGAACCTTCGGCCCAGTCTGAGGTCCAGAGCACTCTGGAAGAGGTTTTCTTCCAGGATATCTCTGTACTTGGCCGCATTCATCTTTCCTTCAATTGCAACCAGTCGTCCTGTCCCTGCAGCTGAAAAACAGCCCCATAGCATGATGCTGCCACCACCATGTTTCACTGTTGGGATTGTATTGGGCAGGTGATGAGCAGTGCCTGGTTTTCTCCACACATACCGCTTAGAATTAACGCCAAAAAGTTCAATCTTGGTCTCATCAGACCAGAGAATCTTATTTCTCATAGTCTGGGAGTCCTTCATGTGTTTTTTGGCAAACTCTATGCGGGCTTTCATATGTCTTGCACTGAGGAGAGGCTTCCGTCGGGCCACTCTGCCATAAAGCCTCGACTGGTGGAGGGCTGCAGTGATAGTTGACTTTGTGGACCTTTCTCCCATCTCCCTACTGCATCTCCGGAGCTCAGCCACAGTGATCTTTGGGTCCTTCTTTACCTCTCTCACCAAGGCTCTTCTTCCACGATTGCTCAGTTTGGCTGGACGGCCAGGTCTAGGAAGAGTTGTGGTCGTCCCAAACTTCTTCCATTTAAGGATTATGGAGGCCACTGTGCTCTTAGGAACCTTGAGTGCTGCAGAAATTCTTTTGTAACCTTGGCCAGATCTGTGCCTTGCCACAATTCTGTCTCTGAGCTCCTTGGGCAGTTCCTTCGACCTCATGATTCTCATTTGCTCTGACATGCACTGTGAGCTGTAAGGTCTTATATAGACAGGTGTGTGCCTTTCCTAATCAAGTCCAATCAGTTTAATTAAACACAGCTGGACTCCAATGAAGGAGTAGAACCATCTCAAGGAGGATCAGAAGAAATGGACAGCATGTGAGTTAAATATGAGTGTCACAGCAAAGGGTCTGAATACTTATGACCATGTGATATTTCAGTTTTTCTTTTTTAATAAATTTGCAAAAATTTCTA